>NC_056729.1:943497022-943713865 GCF_019279795.1 Protopterus annectens
ACAAATATTACAACAAGTTTGAAACATTAGGCAGATAAACTATTTTACAAAAATACGTAAAAAAATAATAAGTAAGTAAATACAACAATTTTACAGACAGCCCATTTTCTAAGTGCAATAATGCCCTCCAGGGTTTGTGTTACTGTGTAAACAACGCTCTTCCAGGGTTGTAGAGGACACCCCTGGGTGGGCAGTATTTACACAGCAACACACACCTTCTTGGGCATTATTGCTTGCTTAAAGACTTTTTCATATGCTGTTACTTCCAGTGCCCAGGTGATATACTGTCATTGAAGTCATTTGTAGAATAGTTTTCCTTCATTAAACAATGTAATCAGTGATGTGATATATATGGATTCACTTCAGAAGACTGAAAAGCCATAATCTCAAATTTCGTAAGACTGAAGCCCAAAATCCTGAAAACTCAAAATCCTGAATCCCAAAAGACTGAAAACACACAGGATACATATACTGACTATAGAAAACACAAACCATATTACTTTCCATCAAGTATAAGCGGGTCTGTGTTATAACAGCGAACTATCACAAGATCAAATGCTGTTATAACGAACCCAAAACAGCGAAAACGTAAATGAGCGATCTACCAGAACAGCGATTTTTTTTCCCTGGAAAAAAAAATCGCTGTTCCCACAAAAAAAAAAAAAGCAATAAAAAACACACTAAACACTATTTTAAGTGGAGGCTTCACCCCCCCCCACACCCCCTGCACTCCCCCTACTTAAATATACCAACTCCGAGATCGCCCTACAGTGCTGAAAACGGCAAAGTGACAGAAGCGGCCAAGAGACTTCTTTCCCAGTGAAAGAATTTGCTTAAAAGCCGCTTCATTTTGTGTTTTCAACATTTACAGATTGACCAAGATTCATTAGACAGAATGCGTCTTTGGTCTTCTGATAGGAACCCGTATAAGCAGTGGGGCAAGCCCCCCTACACCCCCACACCCCCTGTTACTTAAATATATCAACTCCGAGATTGCATTTCACTACACTATCATAGGTTCATAGGTTCATAGGTTGGTACTAGGCTATCAGCCCTAGGGCCTATACAAGCCTAGCCATAACAATTCCCTGGCTATTTCTTCCCACATTATTTACTTTCCTGGACCCCTGTCTAGCAGGGCGACTGACGTGATCCCTGGGGTGAATTTCCTTTCTCCCATCCAATTGTCAAGGTTCCTCTTGAAGAGATCCAAAGAGGCACTCTGCTTGACATGTATGGGCAATCTATTCCAGAGTCTGGGGAGTCTCTGGGTCAGGAATCTATCCCTCCAGCATGTTTTGTTTATTGTGATGACAAGGTTTAGATCCCTGGAGCGTGTAGCTCGAGGGATTGGGATTTCTTTAAGTGTAGCATGTCCAACAGCTCTGGGTTTGACATGGCCTTGTATGTTAAGCAGAGATCGCCTCTGAGTAGACGATATGCGACAGAGTATAGCTGGAGTTTTTTAAGGCGGTCAGTGTAGGGCATCTGCTTTAGGCCTGTGATTCTTTTAGTGAGGTATTTCTGAGGCCTTTCCAGTTGTTGCAGATGTCTTGAGAGGTACATACCAAATGGGGCATTGTATTCTATAATGGGTCTAATGAGGGATGAGTACAGTGAGTTATGTTGTAGTATAGCTAGTTAAAAGGGAACATTACAAAGGTTACTGCAGGCAGTCATGAAACATGCATGTTTGCTATTTTTTTTTCTGTGGATAGCGTTCTCGGAGTTGATATATTTAATTAGCAGGTGTTGTGGGGGGTGAAAACTGCTATATTTTGTTTTGTATGTGTTTCTGTGTGTCCTTGTACTGGAGTATTGTCATTATTTGTATCCTGTATGTTTTCAGTCTTTTGAGATTCAGGAGTTTGAGTTTTCATGATTTGGGGCTTCAGTCTTATGAAATTTGAGATTGTGGCTTTTCAGCCTTCTGAAATGAATCCATATATATATATATATATATATATATATATATATATATATATATATATATATATATATATATATATATATATATATATATATATATATATATCAAGAGGTCTACTGGTTTTGGTCAAATTACATTTGGTCAAAAATGATTTCAGGCAGCCCACTTCACTGAAAGCTCATTTGATTGAAAGTTCATTTGGTCGAATACCATTTGGTTGAAAATGGAATATAGCCCCTGCCCCACTGCAGTGTGTCCCTGGAGTGAGAATATAAAGTTAGGGGGGTGGGGGGCATAGCCCCCCACATTTTGCAACTAGTTTTTACTGACGTTATATGTTTCAATGTATTTTTAATGGCTACATATGTGTATAATAGTGTATACACTGCAATTATGTGGGGGGGGCTATGCCCCCCACACACCCCAATGTGGGGGGGCTGTGTCCCCCCACCCCCCCTTACTTTATATTCTCGCTCCATTGTCGCACTGCAGTAGGGCAGGGGCTATATTCCATTTTCGACCAAATGGAATTCAACCAAATGGGTTTTCAGAAAATGCATTTTCGGTGAAGTGGGCTGCCTGAAATCATTTTCGACTAAGTGTAATTCGACCAAATATTGTAGACCCATATATATATATATATATATATATATATATATATATATATATGTATGTGAGTGTGTGTGTTTATATATATATATATATATATATATATATATATATATATATATTTATCAATGTTAGTAAATATTGCATGCTTCAAAGAGAAAATAGAAAAAGAGTGGTCTTTTTAGATTCAGCCTGAAAAGATGTAACTAAGAAAAAATATATATATTTTGTACTGAACTTGACACCCCAAAGTCACTAAATATATACAAACTCAAAGGTCGCACAACAGTGGGGAATGGGCAAATTCCCAGACCCCATTGTACCTCGACCTTGCAAGCAAAGCAGCCATCAGACTGAAAAATTAGGGGAAAACATTTGCTCTTCTGAACATTTGCTGTTACAGACTGCAAGCCTATATAAATATTTTGATAGATGGATTTATGTAGTAAAATCTCAAGATTCCAACATTTATGATTGATTTTACTTGTCCAGCTATAAGTACTTTTTTTAACAGGTATCAGCAGACGACACGTACAATTAAGTTATTTCTGACTGTCATTAGGCATTCAGATTAAAAGCACTGCTGCTTTGCCATATAGTTTGGTGCAGTGGCACATTGCTCTGGCTCTAGTGCACAGGGTCCTTGGTTCAAGTCTTGGCAGTGATGAGTTTATACCTATGAACCTATAAAGTTCACCCCAGGGATCACTCCAGTGGCTTTACTGGATAGAGGCACTGGGAGCTAACGTCAGGAAGCATGGTGAGATGACACATTTATGGGCTAGGCTTGTGAAGGCTCCAGGGCCATTAGCCTAGTACACACCTATGAACCTATGGTGAAACATTACAGGATTAAATCAAGAATCTATACATATAAGCAGAACAATGAGTATTGCACAAATCTTTTTGACTTTTGAAATGCTGTCTCCTTTTCCCTCATGCCAGTTGTATAAAGCAAAGGGTTTATTACGGTTACTGGATTTATTAAGAGCAAGTTATAAAACCTAATGTGCATTCTTCTTGTTAATATTTGTAGGAAATGGAACCTTCATGAAGGCTTTTACATTAGTCTATAAAGGGTATAAATCATGTGCATCTACTTCATGTCCCAGCTATTGTATGTGCTTCTGTTTTAGAAAAGAAAATATGTTTATGTTAAGACTGAGACCTGCATCATCCATTCCTCTCAGCATTTCTTGTAGGTTCTGCAGCAATTAGGGTATCACCAAGTAAACCACATAATATG
Source organism: Protopterus annectens (assembly GCF_019279795.1). Lineage (NCBI taxonomy): Eukaryota > Metazoa > Chordata > Ceratodontiformes > Protopteridae > Protopterus > Protopterus annectens. The sequence goes on from NC_056729.1 coordinate 943,500,808, forward strand.
CCCCACACTGAGCAAATTTTCTGTTGTCTCCTGAATTATGTCAGGTGTAGCTGATACAACAAAAGGTAAACTGTTGTATATAAACATTCCTCTTTGAGTTTGAGTATTCCTGTCTTTTGATCACCATGTAACTTAACACAGCCAGTAACCAAAGGAGTATCATCCACTTCAGGTATGGGTTAACCATTAATGTATAATCTCCCACAACCATATAGATCCATACAATTTCAATATGGATACCACAGGTTCTGCATGTTCTGAGCATCTCATGGGAATTTTGATAGTTTTCACTTTCAGCAATGTTTATTTCTTTTTGTACTTTAGTACACGTTGTATTATGAACTGATCTGAGTCTGAGGAACCTAGCTTTGGAATCTGCTTGAGCATGAAGAGAAGTCAGGATGCCTTTTAAACTTCTCATTTGCTATTCAAACACAGTTTAGTCTGTTTATCAACTGCCTGAACTTTTCCTGGATCAGTTGGAGATGAGTCAAGCACCAGATGGCCATCATAAATAATGCACAAAAACATATATATTTTTTGCATTTAGAGGTTCTGACAGATGTTAAAGTATTGCAGAATAGGGGGAATCTCAATGAACAAGAAGAGGATCAACTGCAGAATGCTACGCAGAAAATAAGGGATTACCTTGGTATATGCACGAGTTTAGAAAGACTGCTGTTAAGCAACTGTTTTTTGATAATAACTCTACAGCACAAAAACTTTTAGCACAATGACTCAGGCAACAGAAAGTAGAAAGGGCTGTCGCCAAGCTCAGGGAGCCTATAAAAGGGAAGGTAATGAAAGATCCTGTAAAGGTATTAGAATGGGCGGTGCTGTGATGCAGCGGTTAATACTGTCGCCTCACAGCAAGAGGTTCTCCGGTTCCATTCTTGGTTGGGGTGCCTTCTGTGTGGAGTTTGCATGTTCTCCCTGCATTTGCATGGGTTTCCTCCGGGTACTCCGGTTTCCTCCCACATTCTAAAGACATGCTTCCGGAGCATTTCTCCCCGGGCCTCCGCTGAAAACAGGATCTGTGGAACCTAGTCGGACTTTCCTGGTCAACAAATGTTAAATAAAAAAAATTAAAAAAAAATATTTTGGAAATTCTGTGAAAGTCTTTTTAAAGCAGAGAAATACGGAAATCAAGAAAAGGTACAAATGGAAATGTTTATGGATGAATTAAATACACCAAGGTTAGAGGTAAATGAGGCTCAAGTACTAATGGTTAGGATAGGAGAAAATGAGATATAAATATGATGTATAACCAATCTTCAGGAAAGTCCCCAGAAATAGATGGTATTCATGTGGAAGTTTGGAAGCTAGTTGGGAAAAATGATTTGTTTAACAGTATTTTAAGAGGAGGGGAAGTACCAACATTTAATACCTAAAGAGGATAAATCTCCATCAGATCCAGCTTCATACAGGCCCATTTCAATACTAATTCATGATTATAAACTGTTAATGTCTGTAATGGCTAAAAGAATAACAAAATTCCAAAATTGATAGATATGGATCAGTGTGGTTTTGTGCAGGGGAATCAAACATTTGACAACATTAACAGAGCAGAATGTAAGAAAATACCATTGGTGGTACTGATGCAGAGAAAGCATTTGACAGAGTAAGTTGGGATTTTATGAGCAGGACAATGGAAGTATTTGTATTTCCTGAAAAAATTATAATGTTCAGTAGGAGGATATATGATGGATCCGAGGCATGTGGGGTCCTCTCTGATAATTTCTGCTTGAGTATAGGAACCAGGAAGGGGTGTCCTCTTTCCCCTTTTTATTTGCATTATGTTTAGAACCACTGGCAAAGAAAATAAGGGACTCAAAAATTCAAGGATATAATTGGTACAGTAGTCAAGAAAAGCTGTCTCTATTGGCAGATGATACTATTTTATACCTGACAAAACCAAAAAGAGATATTACAGTGTTGGGGAACATTTTGAGACAATTGCAAATCTTTTTGGGATGCAAAATTAATGAATCAAAACAAAGACAATGTTGGTAAATTATATACACACACACAAAGTGCTTCAGTAATATCTGTATTTATTGTTACATGATAAAATGAAGTATTTAGGAGTATGTATTAAAAATTATTCTGGAGTGGCAGCTAAGGATATGAGGGAAGAAACTAAACAAAAGTTAATACAAAAACTGAGAAAATGGAAGCTTTGCTATATGGATATGGATAGCAAGATACAAGCAGTCAAAATGTTTTTAGTCCAGTGGTGCACAGCGTCCTGCCCCGGGGCCAAATCTGGCCCTCAACGCAACACCATCCGGTCCCCAGAGAGTAGCCAAACATTTTTTAAAAAAGTGAAAAAGTACCATGCCTTACTCCAGTCACGCAACTTTCTAGCATGTGCTTACTTACCTAATTGACTGCAGTTGTACATACCTCTAATTTTAGCTAGTGAGGTAACTATTCTTTGTTGTTTATAACTTGTAGTCTGTAAACAGTAGTAACTTTCTGCAAGAGTTTGTAATAAGTCATGGCTGCAAGCTAGACTAATGTTAAAGGCAAAGTTGATGTAGAAAACAGGCAATTTCATGACTGCTGTCTTAAGTAAAAATGCCAGTCACCTGTACCTATTGTTAACTCGTAATGACTTACTATGTTTTGAGATGACCGCAGATGCATTAAGAATTCATGTAGTGGCCCTCCTCACAAAAAGGTTGTGCATCACTGTTTTAGTCCATTTCGTCTTATACACAGGTCAGGCATATTTTTATCAACCAGATAAGTTGTAGATAGCAATTAATAAAGAGTTGAAGGACTTTATCTGGGAGGGGAAGACGACAAGCGTCAAGTGGGATAAGCTGATTCTTCCAGTAGAACAGTGCAGATTGGGATTATGCAATTTGAAGGGGTATTTCAGAGCTACACAGTTAAGACGCCTGTACATAACACAAGCAGAAAACTGTAAATCAGAGTGGAAGGGGATGATGTTGAAACAGGGAGGTTAGCTCAAGAAACAAGGAGAGACAGTTTCCCCACAACCAAAACTTTTGTGAGGAACAGACCAAAAATATGAGTCAAAAATGTGGATATTCCGCAAAAATTTGGACAGCCAATAGGTATGGACACACTCTTGGTAGAAGAGTGCTGATAAAATCATGCTCCCACAATATTTTTATTTATTGAAAACAATGGATTTTTTTTCTTCCTTGTTTTTCACTGTTCATCATGCTTCCTCCACCCATCCAGATGTCTTGTTCATTCTCTAGAGAGGTTGAACCTTGTAGAACATTTGTTCTTCATAGGGGTGAGGGGGAAGCAGCAGAGGTGGTATTGTCATCCATTCTTTGGTGTTTTTTCTTAAGCTCTAGTCTAGCTCTCAATCTACAGTACATGCCCTAATGTTATTATAAAGTTTCCCCATGCAGTGGGCCTTAGCGAAGAAGTGCCACCCCCAGTCATAAATGAAATAACCCCTCTAAAGCCCATAACCTCTCAAAAAACATGTTCCCATGTAGTCTGCAGTCTCTGCTAGGTATTCTATAACTGGAAGTGTGCCCTGGACATATGCACCTCTCCCTCTCCCCTGAGAGTGGGCAGCAAGATTACCTTGACAGTCCTTTCCCTCCCCCTTGTCAACTTCTCCCTCACCTGTGCCTCTAGCTGGATCCAGGGTATTCAGGATACCCTCAATGTCACTGTTTTTTGTATTGTTCATCGTTGCAGTGATGCTAACTCATATGACTCCTGCCATAGAAGGTCCAACTTCCAGCCTAACTTCCAGAGCTTTTCACCCTTCCTTCTGGTGGCCAGGAAGATGCCCTCCCACCTAACATTGCCTCTGGTATAAGATGGACATTGCTCTTTCTTGCTGCTGTTCAAGACATTATTGATGTTAAGTGCTTTATCTATCTATATGCTTGACCCTGACAATGGTTGCATTTTGGAAACCAATTCATTCTTGTTTTCATACTCCTTCTCAGAAGCTTCATCTTTTCAAATGTGTGTACTTAGCTAGGAGGTCCAGTTACACATATATCTTTTCTTTCAAACAATTTTCATTCACTACAACTTTTACATAAATTGCTCAGTTGCTGCCTTTCCTTAAATTTTAATTATTCTTCTGTATACTAATAATTGATTTAAATTAACTGTTTGTTTATCTCTTATTGACCAGGTTAGTCCCACTAGGCTAGTAACCTCTTTTCAGTGGAGACTTGAGGTTGTATTTATTCTACCAGGGGAAATTTGGCCAGGACATTAGGGAACTTCCCCTACTCATGATCGTAGGGGGAAGATTTTGAGTGCTGCGCTTCCTTCCTCCAACTTCCCTTCCAAGCACGAAGGCAGCATGGCGAGACTGGAGCAGATATGGAGAATATGTGGCGAATAATGTATAATTGGAGAATTGCTACCAATATTAGATGATAAAGAGCAAAGAATGAAGAATTTGTCTGTACTGGAGGGGAGGAGGTGTCAGAGCAGGGTAATATGGTAGAGGTAACACAGATTGATTCGGAGGTAGTTTTTCAACAGAGGATGTTTGAGGAAGATTCAGAAAATCAAAAGGTGTGTATTATTTCAACCCTCCAGTCAGGAGGGTGGTGGGATGATTATTTGGAACAAATGATTAATGAAAGTGAACTGGGAAATAATATAGCAGCATTTTGGAGTAACAGTATGGAGAAAATTGAAGAAATAAAGAAGAAAGGGGAACCAGAAGTTAAAACCTACACACAAACAGTGAAAGAAGGGGAAGGAAAAAAAGAAGAAATAAAGGTATAAAAGAGGTATACAGTTTATATTAGCAGTAAAAAAAGGCAAGGCTTAGACAGGTATGAGGTCTGGGACTCCTGAATTGCACATTAACAAAGAGACATTTTGTGATTTATTGTTCAAAAATGCTCGATATGTGGAAAATTTTCTGTGGAAGTTTGAAGAAAAAAAGCATGTTTATCCTTGGTCAGAATATGCTATACAGTCTTTTTTTAGACAAACTAAAAAAAGAGTATTGGTTCAATTTAGAACAGAGGTGGAATCTATGGACTTAAAATGTACTTATTGACTATGTGTAATTAAGTAATGGAAACTATGAATGTTTATGATGAAAGAGGACTTTGGACAGGGATGGGAATGTGGTACTATATTGAATATGGAAAATAATAATATAAAGCAAATATCAAGTGTTATAAATCTGAATGGAAATAGAGGTTTTGTAAGACAAAACTTGTTTCTTTTGTAGAAAGGATAATCATTTAATAAGACAATGCAATAAAAGGAAATGTTATATATGTGGAATTATAGGGCATGATGCATGCAAAAAATGTGATTTAAAATGTAAAAGAGTGGTAATACTAGACATGTTTGCTTAGAATGTGATAACAATGAAGCAGAAGTGCAAATGGACGAAATGCAAAATGTGGAGCAAGCAAATAATGTAAGGCAGAATTAAATAGATCAGAATGAGACAGGTGAGGTTTTAGAAAATAAGGTTAAAGAAATAAATAATGAGACAAGTGAAAAGGCTTATGTAAAAGGAAGGAAGAATACGATACGAAAAAGGGTTAAAGAAAGAAAAAGAAAATTCAAATGTATGACAAAGAGAATAAGAGAGGAAAATGATAAGATTCGGTTTATTTCATCTGTATTTTCATTTTACTTTTTCCATTTTTTTACTGAAAAGTCAAATGTTAGCTGTAAATGTCAATTACATGAAAAATATTAAGAGGAGAATAGGTATATTAGAATGGTGTGCCGTGTTAGATACTCATATTATTATATATTATTATATTAGAATACATGAGATTACTAACAGATGAAAGAGCACAAACAGAAAAAAATGTGGAATGAATCAGTTTTATAGGTAAAGGAATGTATTCTGGTGTATGTGTTTTATGTCAATCTAATATTAAAGTAATTATAGGAAATAAAGACTATGTATGTATTAATATGGATATAATATTAGCAGGAGACTTCAACTGTAATTTAAGAAGAAATAAGAAGAAAGGATATGATGTTAAAATATTTAATGAAATTATGAAATGTGGCAAACTAACTATATAGGTGAATAGACACTGGACATATAAAAGAAATGAGATCACAACTGAAATTGGCTATTTCCTGATTTTAGAAAGCTTAAATATCATGCAGCAGGGAGTTAAAAATACATGATTTTTTGGATCATCTAGCAATATAGATAACAGTACAAAAAAGGAAGGATATATAAAAATAGGGAAAGGAATCAAAAGGTTAAAAGAGAAATAATTAGAAGAGAATGCCAGGAGAGTAATATATACACTATGGGAAAATCATATAGGGATGAGAGGCGCTTTTGAAAACTGGACAACTTTGTGGATTAGCTTTAACGAAAAATATAAAACTTGTTTTTTTTGGAATGTATTGAACACAAGAGAAAAAAGGAGAAGAACATGTATAAGAAGTTAAGGAAAGATATATTTAGTAATGTATTTATTAATATTGTATGCAAGAAAAAAAGTAAGATGTTGCACCACATTTAAATATGTTAGTAAAAGAATAATAAGGGAACTAAAGAATAGAGAAGGAAGACATGTAAAAACACAAAAAGGTATAAGTGAAATCATTAAGGAGTATGTTGTAAAACTATTTGATAAAGAAAGAAATAAATATGACATAAGTAAGTTAACTGTGAAAGATAATGAATATTATATTTGGAGGAAAATATAAGTATTAATGAACTAAATGAAGTTTTAAAAGATATTAATATGAATACAGCAACAGGTTTGGATGGTATCGAATAGTATATGTATAGTGGACTAGAATGTAGGCAAAGAGCAAAATTTGTAGAAGTAATGAATGAATGGTTGGAAAAGGGTATTGAATATAAAGAAATCTGTATAAGAGTTATAAGGTTTATATGGAAAAAGGGGGGTAAGGATGACACAAAGAATTAGAGACCAATAAACAATACAGATTACAAGATTTTCATGAGAATTTTAACTAAAATATTAACAAACAAAATGGAAAAGATATATGAGAGATCTGTTTTTGGTAGGAAAGGAAAAATAACTCAAGATTTGTTATGGAGTATTAGAGAGGTAATGGATGATATTGTAAATAAAGAAGTTCATGCAAAAATTATGACAGGAGATCTAAGTAAAGCATATGATAGAATCCAACATAAATCATTATGGAAAGTATTGAAGCCTTATAATATAAGTAAGAAAATAATATATGCTCTTAAATTAGTATATGATAGGAAGTATGTCAAACTTGGATGGATGAGTGAGGAGCTGAAAATAAATTCAGGTATAAGACAAGGTTGTTCAGCTAGTAGCATTCCAAGACTGGAGAATTTGTGCAAAATTCTGTGGAGATATTTAAAAAAATTCTATTTTATGGTGATGAGTCAGCAAATAAAGGATGTATAATTATAGCTGTGCAATCGGAAGGTTTGTGGGATGATTTAGTTAAAGAAATAGTGTTGCAGAGTGAGTCAGAAAATGAAGGACATATTTCCTGGTAGGACATTATGAATAAAATGCAAAAGGATGATGCAGAGACAATGTTAAATAAATATGCAGAGAAATTTAAAGAAGAACATGGCAGAAAAGAAAGCAGATGAAATTAATAACAGAAGTATGTGGTAAGGATTCAGAGTAAAGAAGACAAAGAAATGGACAGGTATGAAGTGTGGGACAATTTAGTAGGTCCTTTGGGTGTGAAAGCACATGTGTTAAGAGCATTTATTCTTATTAACAGAGACATTTTGTGATATATTTGAGACTTTTTTTAATGGAAGTTTTTCTTGGAGAATATGAAAAAAGAAAGACTATAACCCATTGAATCTTTATGTGATAAAAGCATTTAAAAGTTAAACAAAAAAGAAAATTCATATACAATTTCAAACACAGGTAGAAATAGAGACTTTGAAAGGACATTTGAAAACTTTTTGTAAAGAAGTACTGGATGTTACAACACTTTATGACAAAAGGGGTTTATAAACTGGTGGCTGATATTGCAATATTGTGTTAAAAAAATAGAAAAAAAATTATACATATACCAAGCATAATAAATATGGAGGGGAATAGGGTTGCCATGAAATACTGGGGATTGTTTTTTTTTTTTTTTTTTTTTTTTGTGGAAAAGAAGGACATTTAATAAGTAACTGTGACAAAAGAAAATTATGTATTTTTTGGGGAAATTGGACATGATTCAAACATGTGAATTGAAATGTTATAAATGTAAACAAATTACCAAATTGGACATTTATGGATGGCTTGCAAAAATGAAAATAAGAGTAAGGAAAAAGAAAAGAGAAGAAAAGGAACACAGAGGAAACATTTTAGTAGTAGTAGAAAGAGAAGAAAATCTAGATGAGAAAAAAATTAATAAAGAGGACATAGAAGATGGTTCTGATATAAGTGATGAAGAAGACACTAATTGGGAGTTAGTAAAAGGAAAAAAAAGAATTCTGCTTCATAAAATACAGAAAAAGAAAATTTAAAGAGATAAGTACAAAATAAAGAAATAGAAAGGAAGTAGGTGAAAAAGAATATATATATATACAGCTAATGATTTGGGGTTGGTGTAATGATTAAGGTGGTTGACTCACAAACACATGGTACAATGTTTGATTCTCACCTTTGAGGGAAACTGGATAGACTTAGAATGGCCTATTAAGAAAGCTAGCCTAGTAATTAGCTGTGAACTTATGAAACTGTAAATCTATTGAACAGAAGAGAAAAAAGGAGACGAACATGTATAAGAAGTTAAGGAAAGATATATTTAGTAATGTATTTATTAATATTGTATGCAAGAAAAAAAGTAAGATGTTGCACCACATTTAAATATGTTAGTAAAAGAAGTAAAAAGAATAATAAGGGAACTAAAGAATAGAGAAGGAAGACATGTAAAAACACAAAAAGGTATAAGTGAAATCATTAAGGAGTATGTTGTAAAACTATTTGATAAGAAAGAAAGAAATAAGAAATATGACATAAGTAAGTTAACTGTGAAAGATAATGAATATTTGGAGGAAAATATAAGTATTAATGAACTAAATGAAGTTTTAAAAGATATTAATATGAATACAGCAACAGGTTTGGATGGTATCGAATATTATATGTATAGTGGACTAGAGTGTAGGCAAAGAGCAAAATTTGTAGAAGTAATGAATGAATGGTTGGAAAAAGGTATTGAATATAAAGAAATCTGTATAAGAGTTATAAGGTTTATATGGAAAAAGGGGGGTAAGGATGACACAAAGAATTAGAGACCAATAAACAATACAGATTACAAGATTTTCATGAGAATTTTAACTAAAATATTAACAAACAAAATGGAAAAGATATATGAGAGATCTGTTTTTGGTAGGAAAGGAAAAAGAACTCAAGATTTGTTATGGAGTATTAGAGAGGTAATTGGTGATATTGTAAATAAAGAAGTTGATGCAAAAATTATGACAGGAGATCTAAGTAAAGCATATGATAGAATCCAACATAAATCATTATGGAAAGTATTGAAGCCTTATAAGTAAGAAAATAATATATGCTCTTAAATTAGTATATGATAGGAAGTATGTCAAACTTGGATGGATGAGTGAGGAGCTGAAAATAAATTCAGGTATAAGACAAGGTTGTTCAGCTAGTAGCATTCCAAGACTGGAGAATTTGTGCAAGATTCTGCGCAGATATTTAAAAAAATTCTATTTTATTGTGATGAGTCAGCAAATAAAGGATGTATAATTATAGCTGTGCAATCGGAAGGTTTGTGGGATGATTTAGTTAAAGAAATAGTGTTGCAGAGTGAGTCAGAAAATGAAGGACATATTTCCTGGTAGGACATTATGAATAAAATGCAAAAGGATGATGCAGAGACAATGTTAAATAATAGTGGTGATATTATTTATATATATATATATATATATATATATATATATATATATATATATGGAGAGAAATTTAAAGACGAAGAACATGGCAGAAAAGAAAGCAGATGAAATTAATAACAGAAGTATGTGGTAAGGATTCAGAGTAAAGAAGACAAAGAAATGGACAGGTATGAAGTGTGGGGCAATTTAGTAGGTCCTTTGGGTGTGAAAGCACATGCGTTAAGAGCATTTATTCTTATTAACAGAGACATTTTGTGATATATTTGAGACTTTTTTTAATGGAAGTTTTTCTTGGAGAATATGAAAAAAGAAAGACTATAACCCATTGAATCTTTATGTGATAAAAGCATTTAAAAGTTAAACAAAAAAGAAAATTCATATACAATTTCAAACACAGGTAGAAATAGAGACTTTGAAAGGACATTTGAAAACTTTTTGTACAGAACTACTGGATGTTACAACACTTTATGACAAAAGGGGTTTATAAACTGGTGGCTGATATTGCAATATTGTGTTAAAAAAAATAGAAAAAAAAATTATACATATACCAAGCATAATAAATATGGAGGGGAATAGGGTTGCCATGAAATACTGGGGATTGTTTTTTTTTTTTTTTTTTGTGGAAAAGAAGGACATTTAATAAGTAACTGTGACAAAAGAAAATTATGTATTTTTTGGGGAAATTGGACATGATTCAAACATGTGAATTGAAATGTTATAAATGTAACCAAATTACCAAATTGGACATTTATGGATGGCTTGCAAAAATGAAAATAAGAGTAAGGAAAAAGAAAAAGAGAAGAAAAGGAACACAGAGGAAACATTTTAGTAGTAGTAGAAAGAAAAGAAAATCTAGATGAGAAAAAAAATAATAAAGAGGACATAGAAGATGGTTCTGATATAAGTGTTGAAGAAGAAACTAATTGGGAGTTAGTAAAAGGAAAAAAAAAGAATTCTGCTTCATAAAATACAGAAAAAGAAAATTTAAAGAGATAAGTACAAAATAAAGAAATAGAAAGGAAGTAGGTGAAAAAGAATATATATATATATATATATATATATATATATATATATATATATATATACAGCTAATGATTTGGGGTTGGTGTAATGATTAAGGTGGTTGACTCACAAACACATGGTACAATGTTTGATTCTCACCTTTGAGGGAAACTGGATAGACTTAGAATGGCCTATTAAGAAAGCTAGCCTAGTAATTAGCTGTGAACTTATGAAACTGTGAATCTATTGAACAGAAGAGAAAAAAGGAGAAGAACATGTATAAGAAGTTAAGGAAAGATATAGTTAGTAATGTATTTATTAATATTGTATGCAAGAAAAAAAGTAAGATGTTGCACCACATTTAAATATGTTAGTAAAAGAAGTAAAAAGAATAATAAGGGAACTAAAGAATAGAGAAGGAAGACATGTAAAAACACAAAAAGGTATAAGTGAAATCATTAAGGAGTATGTTGTAAAACTATTTGATAAGAAAGAAATAAGAAATATGACATAAGTAGGTTAACTGTGAAAGATAATGAATATTTGGAGGAAAATATAAGCATTAATGAACTAAATGAAGTTTTAAAAGATATTAATATGAATACAGCAACAGGTTTGGATGGTATCGAATATTATATGTATAGTGGACTAGAGTGTAGGCAAAGAGCAAAATTTGTAGAAGTAATGAATGAATGGTTGGAAAAGGGTATTGAATATAAAGAAATCTGTATATGAGTTATAAGGTTTATATGGAAAAAGGGGGGTAAGGATGACACAAAGAATTAGAGACCAATAAACAATACAGATTACAAGATTTTCATGAGAATTTTAACTAAAATATTAACAAACAAAATGGAAAAGATATATGAGAGATCTGTTTTTGGTAGGAAAGGAAAAAGAACTCAAGATTTGTTATGGAGTATTAGAGAGGTAATGGATGATATTGTAAATAAAGAAGTTGATGCAAAAATTATGACAGGAGATCTAAGTAAAGCATATGATAGAATCCAACATAAATCATTATGGAAAGTATTGAAGTCTTATAATATAAGTAAGAAAATAATATATGCTCTTAAATTAGTATATGATAGGAAGTATGTCAAACTTGGATGGATGAGTGAGGAGCTGAAAATAAATTCAGGTAAAAGACAAGGTTGTTCAGCTAGTAGCATTCCAAGACTGGAGAATTTGTGCAAGATTCTGTGCAGATATTTTAAAAAATTCTATTTTATGGTGATGAGTCAGCAAATAAAGGATGTATAATTATAGCTGTGCAATCGGAAGGTTTGTGGGATGATTTAGTTAAAGAAATAGTGTTGCAGAGTGAGTCAGAAAATGAAGGACATATTTCCTGGTAGGACATTATGAATAAAATGCAAAAGGATGATGCAGAGACAATGTTAAATAATAGTGGTGATATATATATATATATATATATATATATATATATATATATATATATGGAGAGAAATTTAAAGAAGAAGAACATGGCAGAAAAGAAAGCAGATGAAATTAATAACAGAAGTATGTGGTAAGGATTCAGAGTAAAGAAGACAAAGAAATGGACAGGTATGAAGTGTGGGACAATTTAGTAGGTCCTTTGGGTGTGAAAGCACATGCGTTAAGAGCATTTATTCTTATTAACAGAGACATTTTGTGATATATTTGAGACTTTTTTTTTAATGGAAGTTTTTCTTGGAGAATATGAAAAAAGAAAGACTATAACCCATTGAATCTTTATGTAATAAAAGCATTTAAAAGTTAAACAAAAAATAAAATTCATATACAATTTCAAACACAGGTAGAAATAGAGACTTTGGAAGGACATTTGAATACTTTTTGTAAAGAAGTCCTGGACGTTACAACACTTTATGACAAAAGGGGTTTATAAACTGGTGGCTGATATTGCAATATTGTGTTAAAAAAATAGAAAAAAAATTATACATATACCAAGCATAATAAATATGGAGGAGAATAGGGTTGCCATGAAATACTGGGGATTGTTTTTTTTTTTTTTTTTTTTTGTGGAAAAGAAGGACATTTAATAAGTAACTGTGACAAAAGAAAATTATGTATTTTTTGGGGAAATTGGACATGATTCAAACATGTGAATTGAAATGTTATAAATGTAACCAAATTACCAAATTGGACATTTATGGATGGCTTGCAAAAATGAAAATAAGAGTAAGAAAAAAGAAAAAGAGAAGAAAAGGAACACAGAGGAAACATTTTAGTAGTAGCAGAAAGAGAAGAAAATCTAGATGAGAAAAAAAATAATAAAGAGGACATAGAAGATGGTTCTGATATAAGTGATGAAGAAGAAGAAGACACTAATTGGGAGTTAGTAAAAGGAAAAAAAAGAATTCTGCTTCATAAAATACAGAAAAAGAAAATTTAAAGAGATAAGTACAAAATAAAAAATAGAAAGGAAGTAGGTGAAAAAGAATATATATATATACAGCTAATGATTTGGGGTCGGTGTAATGATTAAGGTGGTTGACTCACAAACACATGGTACAATGTTTGATTCTCACCTTTGAGGGAAACTGGATAGACTTAGAATGGCCTATTAAGAAAGCTAGCCTAGTAATTAGCTGTGAACTTATGAAACTGTGAATCTATGGAAAAGTGAACATTTTAGAGTACTTTCTGTAAATGTAAATAGTATTAAGAATATGGTAAGAGGAATAGGGATTCTGGAGTGATGTAATACTTGTGATGTAGATATAATTATATTACAAGACAATAATTTCAACAAATGAAGAAAGATTACAAACAGACACACTAGGGGGAGGAAAGATAATCTGTAGTTTGGGAAATTAAAGCTGTTCTAAAATAGTCGCATTCTGTAGAAATACTGTAAAGATATTACATGTAACTTTAGCAAAAATGGGAAGATTAATCATTGCAGATTTAAAATGGAAAGAACAAGTTTATAGAATTATAACATTATATGCTTTTACTTACTGTAAAGAAATGGAAAGCTTATTTCATCAGATTTTAGACTATGTAGTGATAAATATGAACATTAAAGTAGCAGGTGACTTTAACTGTAGTTTGAGGCAAGAGTAAAATGAAAGGAAATTATATAAGATGTGGTAAGTTAAAACCTTTGGAGAAATATTCGTGTACTTACAAAATAAGTATGTATATAACTGAAATAGAGTATTTTATAGTATCAGAAGGCTTAGTTATAGGAAAAGGGGAGGTAGCTGAAACAGGATTTTCTGATCATCTTGCAGTATGTCTAGAGATAAAGGAAAACAAGGAATATATAAAAAAAGAAAAAGGAAGAAAAATGATAAATTAGCAAGCATGGAATGGAGAATGAAATAAATTATACAGTTATGGAAAGATCATATTACTATGATACCAAAATTGGTCTGAACAGTGGATGATATTTAAGGAAAAATATAAAAAATGTTTTTTACAGCGGCAATATGATTTGAGAAAAGTAGAGAAAGAAAAATATAAAAGAACATATAATGATACATTGGAAGATTTAGAGAATACTGATAGAAAGTACTTTGACAAAGAAAAAGAATTGTATGAAAGAAATCAAGAAAAAATACAAGAACTGTTATGTATGCAAAGAGCTTAGATAAAGTTGTAGGACAAACAAATATAGATTCGGCTGTAAAGATTTTGAATGATTTTAAGTAAAAGTTTTATGTATAAAGACTTATGTAGTAGAATACTGAAATTCATGTAGAACAAGTAAGATAGAAAACAAATTAAAAACTGGAGACTAATAATTTTGAATAATAATGATTATAAGATCTTTATGAAAATAATACAAAAGAGATTTGAAACTAAAATGAAGAATATTATGGACTGTAGTATATATATAGTATAAAGGGGCAGGAATGTTGAGAGTTATTAATGATAGAGAAATTGTGGGTGGTATTATGAATAGAAAAGAAGAAGTGAAAATCACGGTAGGAGATTGTAATAAGGCATTTGATACAACTGGATGTCAAATCTTATGGGTAATAAAGAATATAAGTAAGAACATTAAGAAGTTATGTATGTCAGTTATAGTAATAATAAAGTAAAATGCTGATAAATGGCTGGTTAAGCCAATAGGTATATATGGAAAGTGGTGTAAGACAGGGATGTACAATGAGCTGTAAACTCTCTGCATTAATTAAGAATATGATATTATGTGAAATATATCACAAAATGAAGGAGGCAGTATATACAACACTTGAAGGGTCAATAATTCCAGTTCTCTTAACATAAGCAGATGACATTATTATAACAGGAAAACATGATTAAAAGAAGTAATAGTTTTCACAAATGAGTATCTAGAAGCGAGAGGGATGGCTTTAAATAATGAAAAAAGTAAACGTTAAATGATGTAATAAAGATAGGGGGTATATATTTTATAATGAATGTATTTTCTGTGTTAGGCATAAAACTGGGGAATAAAAGTCTAAGTACAATTCAATGGGAAAAATCAATAGAAGAAATAAAACAAACCTGTCTTTTCTGGAGAACATATAAATAATCATACAAAAAAAAAAGCTTATTTGACTAATTCAGTGCTAATGGGAAAAATACCATACTTGGCAAGTATATTTATGCTGCCAACAGTATTTGAAAAGTAATTATTGCAGATTTTTTTTCATTTGTATGGGGTTCTAGGTTAAACCTTGTGAAAATAGGAGTTTTTTTAGGTAAATAAAGTGGAAGGTGGTGTGTTGTTAATTAACCCAGTGGATTATGCTGCTACATTAAATTTGTACAAAGTGTTAAAAGTGGATAAACGAAAAAGATGAGAGATCAGTATTAAAACCGTATAAATGTAAGTATGATAAATTATGAAGTATAGTAGAAAACAATAAATGAGAAAAAGAGTGTATAAATGAAGAAATAAAATGTCAAAAAATATGTTTGTGGAAAATAAAAATTGATGATAAAGAAAAAGATAAAAAGTATGGTATAAAAATGTAATAAAACATTACTATGTAAAACCATGGGAAAATCTAACAGATGAAGATATTAAAAGTATAAAAATAAGAATCAAATGATGTAATCAGGAAGTACACTGTCAAAAGTTTTTGTGGAGACTGATAACAGATAAATTGCCAGTTAAAGGAAATAGAATATGTTTAAATTTTTAAGAAGAAATTAAGGAGCATGTGTTTTTGAAATGTAAACAAACAAAATAGTTTTGGGGAAAACTATGTAAAGAAGATTTTTTTTCAAAGATATAAAATAAGAGGATAAAATAAATATGGATATGATTAAATATGGATATTATAACAACTATAGATGTCATTAAAAATGGCAGTGCCGTGTGTGGCTGCAGCTGTGTCAGCTCATTCTATATATATGCATAGTTTGTCTTTTTTACGCAGAAAATCTAAAAAAATCAATTTCTGCACTTCCAATTGAGGGTACAATAACTTACAGTAGACAGAAGTTACTGTCAATTAAACAGTCCGCATCTACATGTTGCTGGTTGGATGCCTTGAAGTCTTCAGACTGTATGTGGCCTACTACTTGCACAGAGCTACAACAGCTGGGTATTTTAACTTTTCACACTCTAAAGTGCCTGAAACTGGCAAAACAGGTTTCTGAAATATGCTGGATAAGAAAAAAAAAAGAGAAAGAGATGTCAGAGAACAAAGAAAAGAGGTTGCAGAGCAGTTACTGATGTAAAGTTAAAAGCAAACCCCTCCAGGCCTGTACTACCAACTATACTGCTAGCTAATGTAAGATCACTGGATAGCAAGATGAATTACTTGAGACTGGAACTCTCCCAACAAGAACAAGGTGAGAAGTACTTGTTTATTTTTGATTACTGAGATGTGGCTGCATGACAAGATAAACGATAGTGCAGTAAACTTAGAGAATTCTTCTTGCAGACAGAAAACATACACTGTGTGGAAAGGCCGGAGGAGGTGGAATCTGCACCTATGTTACCAAAAGATGGTGCAGCAACTGTGAAATCATACTATCACACTGCTGTGAGAACCTACAGTTCCTGTCCATTAAATGCAGTCCTTTTTACTTGCCCACCCGGAGCTGAATGGGGTCAGTGTAACAGTGGTGTCTATCCCACCTAGTGCTAATATTACTGAGGCTCTAAATAAACTATGCAATCACATGGATGAGCTGCAGAGCAAATATCCTGACTTTGTGCACATGGCAGTTGGTGACTTTAATAAAGCAGATCTGAAAGAATTATTCCCACACCACCATCAGTATGTGGATGCTCCTACAAGGTGTACATAAACTTAAAGAAAGCTTATAAGGCAGTGCAACTTCCACAAATGGGAAACTCTGACCATTATGCCATCTTGCTATCATCAGCTTACAAACTTGCACTGGTTAGAGAGATTCCCACAAAGAAACAAATCAGGGTAAGGTATGGCCCGAGAGGGCTATGGAAGCCCTCCAAGACTGCTTTGAAAGAAACAAATGGGATATGTTCAAGGATGCAGCTACAGTGAATCAGCATCTGAACATTGATGAATACACTGAGGTAGTGATGGCATACATTTAAAACTGTCTTGATGGGGAAACAAATACCAAGATTATCACTATTAGAGCTAACCAGGAGCCGTGGCTCACTCCTAAGGTATATGAACTTCTGAAGGAGAGAAACACAGCTTACAGGGCTAAGGACAAAGCAGCCCTAAGTGTAGCAAGAGGTAATCTGAAGAGGGGTATAAAGGAGGACAAGAAGGAGTATGGCAGAAAGGTGCAGAGACACTTTGATGACATGAGGGATGCAAGGAGACTATGACAAGGCATACAGGAGTTCATTGATTACAAAACCTTCTTTGGTAGATTTGAGGAAAGAAACAACAGGTTGACACTAAAGCTATCCACTGATGAGAAGGATGCAGTACACAGCCTTAGCACAGAGGAGGTAAGAAGAGAGCTAATGAGAGTGATCCCCAGGAAGGCTGCTGGCCCAGACAACATACTGTGGGAGATGTTTATAGGCT
Source organism: Protopterus annectens (assembly GCF_019279795.1). Classification (NCBI taxonomy): domain Eukaryota; kingdom Metazoa; phylum Chordata; order Ceratodontiformes; family Protopteridae; genus Protopterus; species Protopterus annectens. Next base: position 943,518,610 of record NC_056729.1, read on the forward strand.
GCGCTCATCAGCTATGCACAGTGCTCAAGGAAATATTTAACACTTCTCGTGCCATGGCAAAAGTACTCTCATGCTGCAAGGAAACTAACATCATCCCACAACCTAAGAAAACCACTCCCTCCAGCCCTAATGACTACAGACCAGTCGCTCTGATATCCACTGTTATGAAATATTTTGAGTGGCTGGTCACTAAGCATCTTTCATCATGCCTACCTCATGATTTTGCCCCTATGCAGATTGCATACAGAGCTAACTGATCCACAGCTGATGTCATTTTAGTAGCACTACACATCTCCCTTGAGCATTTGGAGGGCAAAGACAACTATGTGAGGATGCTGTTCATAGACTTCAGCTCTGCATTTAATACAGTGATACCAATGCAGCTGATAGAAAAACTGGCACATTTAGGAATCAGTAAACATCTCTGTAACTGGATCCTGGACTTCCCAATTGAGAGACCACAGAGGGTTTGTTCAGATAAGAACACATCAAAGTGCATCACAATTAATACCGGGGTTCCACAGGTATGTTCTCAACCCACTGTTGATTCACCATCTTCACCCACGACTGCTGTGCTAAGCACTAGTCCAGCCTTTCATCAAGTTTGCTGATGATACCACAGTCATGGGGCTCATCTCAAAGGAGAATGAAAGAGCATACAGAGAGGAGGTGGCATCGCTGATCAGATGGTACAAGGGGAATAACCATGAACACAATGTAAGCAAGACCAAGGAGATTATCATCGACTTCAGGAAAAGGAGAACAAACCACCCCGTGCTTAGGATCAATGGTGAGAGTGTGGAGAGGGTTAAGAGTACGAAATGTCTGGGTGTACACATATCAGAGGATCTCTCATGGTTGAGAAACACCAGCCAACTGGTCAAGAAAGTGCACCAATGCCTTCACTTTTTAAGAAGGCTGCAAAAAGCTAAATTTCCTCCTCATATTCTCTCCACCTTCTATAGAGGTGCAATAGAGAGCATCCTCACCTACAACTTCACAGTGTAATTTGGAAGCTGCACAGTTGCAGAAAGGAAGGCTCTACAAAGAGTGATGAGGGTTGCAGAGAAGGCAATAGGTTCCAGTCTTCCATTGATGTAATAACTTTATTCTGTAAGAAGCATCTGAAAGGCCACCAAAATAATATAGGAGAGCACGCATCCTGCGCATGGACTGTTTAAGTATCTGGCATTGGGCAGGAGATATCGCAGCATCCGTTGCAGGACTACAAGATTCAGTAATAGTTTTTACTTTACAGTGATTAGACTTATGAACTCGGGCACTAGTCGCAGGGGTCAGGACAGATAAGTGAATTGTTTATTTATTTGTGCAATATATACTTACATATATTCCACATAAGTGCAATATTTATTTAATATATCCATAGTAAGTATTATTTAACTCACTCAAGTGCAATCTTAGACAAATAACTCAGGCATTTCAATCTGCAGTGTGTTTTCTATTACTTTAAATAGGGTAGATAATTTAACTCAGGGGAGGGTATTCTTTTCATGTATATGAGTATTGGTAAATGTCTCCACTCTTTCTTGAATGCATTGGGAGTAGTATTGTGTTTGTTGGTTATGTTTGTTCCTCTACTTGTATGTGTTGTTTCACTTTCCTTTGTAATCTCAAAAATTGAGCTGATGCATGGAATTTCATTTAGGCTACACGTGTGTAGTTCTAAATGACAATAAAGTTTACTTTGACTTTGACTTTTACTTACCAGAACAGAAGTGAAGAATATGTTAAAATAATAGATAAAAAGTTATTTTAGGTTATATGGAATGAAAGAATAAATTAAATTATGTTTAATAGTATATGGCTTTTAGCAACAATATTAAGTGAAATCAGATGGTGGTTACAGTAAAAGGAGTGAGGATCTAATAAGGATGAAAATTTAGTATGATTGAAAAAGAAATAATGAATATGTATAAATAGATTTGTCTATCTGTATATCTATACATTTGTAAATATTTGTGCAGTTGTAAATATTTGTAAATATGTTGTAAATAATAGTTCTTTCTGTATATAAATAAAGGACCCCTACTCTTTTTGATAGGTGCCATGGGATCTTTACATCCACCTGAGCTGCTACGAACTGAAGCAAATGAGGCCTTAGTTTAATGTCTCATCCAAAGGAAAGCACACTCAGGAGTGCAGCACCCATCTTGTGATGCACTGTAGTGTTAGCAAATGATCTATCTGGTGTGAGAATAAAACCACCACTGACACTGTAAGTCTGCATGTATTGTTCCAACAAATTCCATTTATTTTACATAATTTGCTCTTTTCCTTTTCTATAGATCCCATACCCAAGTTGTATGTCCTTGACAATATTCAGGTCTTCAGTAATAGTTAATTTACATTTTGATTTCAGTTTTCTAGTAGCTGCTTTTACAAGAATGGAGGAGGTTTCACTGGATAACCTCTCTGTGGGCCTTGTTATTTTCAGAAGAATGAGAAGCAGAACCTCTTTCATCTTTTAAAGTTTGCTAATTCTTTATATCTCCCCAAAACATGTTACCTTTTACATCTTTTATATCAAACTTCCAGCCTTTGCTGTCTATGTGAGAAAAACCTTTGAAGTCTGCTTCAGATAAAAAAAATATTTAAGCACTTCCATGCAAAAATCCTAAATACAGATGTTCTGCCATGATTCCCTTGGAAATCATCTTCCAGTCCTTCTTCCTAATCTTTTCTAACTTCTTTTGATTGATTATTTTAATTATCATGCACTATTTCATTTGTCATATTAATTATCCATTTGAAACAGCAGCTTCTGTCCTAAACTCAGCTAAAATCTCAACCAGATCAGGCCTTTCATTTAGCACTTCCCTGTCTCTTTTTGTTTGCCTATACCACGTTTTCAATCCCTGGAGAGGAAGGCAGCATTTAACATATAAGTCAAACCTCTTCTTGGCCTCTTCCTGCCATTTGATCTTTCCATCCCATGTTATTTGCTCCCTATACCTTGGACCCTTTGTTAATTTTCTCCAGTAAACTTCATAACCGTCTTGTCTGTCTTCTATACCCAGCCCTCTTGGTAAAGGCTTCTTTCTCCAGTCCTGTATTAGCTTCTGCTGTCTTATAACATTTTATTTGGTTGTTATTCACCTTAGCAACCTTCATCAAAAATTCTACCCTCACCTTATTTCTTGAATTCTGACTTGTTTCATCACAATTCCTTCCGCCTTTGATTTATAATCTGCTTGAGTTATATACATGAAGAACCATAGCTGCATAGCTATAAAGTATCTCTTCAAATCAGGTAATTCTAAACCACTACCCCTCCAAGATAAACTCCTCAGTACTGTATTAAGTATCATCCACAACTTCACCTCTCAGTGATAAAAACACACCTGCCCTGTATATAATAATACCCATTGGTTAACCAGATAGGCCCACTGGAAACATAGTCCCTTTTCAGGGGTGACCCAGGAGCAATCTCTGGTTAAGCGTATTGCTCAAGGTCACACAGTAAGCTAAACTAAAGGGATTAAAAACATCTTAACTGCTTTTATTGTACTATCCATACCCATAATCAAGAGCTTCTAGCTTCTCAGATTTTATATTATCTTTCATTTTGTCTTTCCACACATCCATAGTTGGCACGGTAGAATCCTTTTTAATCCGTACACCTAAATGTTTAATTTTATCATGTCCACATAAATATGGATATTGCTGAATCAATTCTTGTGTACGTACATCATTTACCAGTATAATTTTTTTTTTTATTTTCATTTATTTTATATTCAGAAAAGACCTGGCATGATGGTTAAGGTGTTTACCTTACAAACACAAAGTCGAGGATTTGATTCTCAGATGGGGTAAATGGCTAGGCTTAAAATGGCCCACAATGGCAGTTAGCCTAGTACTAACCTATGAACCTGAAGCTGTCTCAAAGTGTTCCACAACACTGATATGTCCCTTCTTAGATTTATCAATTACAAAGTAATAACATCTGCAAATAAATATAAAAAGATAAAGATAAATAAAGATTCTTATTGTAACATTTGTTAATGTCTGTTATGTAATTCACAGATAAAGATTCTAGTTGTCTAGTGATGTACTATGTTCTTCATCTGTAAATATGTTGTAAGTAATTGCTATGTTAAATTGTTAATCGCTATGTAATCCAATGTAACTACTATCTGTTTATTTTAACTGTGGAGCTTTTCTCCCCGGGCCTCCTCTGAAAATGGACCTACGTCCAGTCGGACACTCCCGGTCAACAAATGTCAATAAATAAATAAATAACGTTTCCTGATTACCATACTAATTATGTCCTTGAATTTGTCAGTCTGTTATTTTCTTTACTAACAGCAAAGGTGAAAGATGACATCTCTACCTGATTTCTCTTATCAAACTCTACTTGTCAGAGAGAGAGAGAGAGAGAGAGAGAGAAACTCCCATATTAATTTTCAACTTGGACCATTCATATGTCATCCATATTGTTCCTATTATTCAGAGAATTCAATTGCTGCTATTGCCCTACTCATAAAATCCCAGCTGACTCTTGAAAGGCTTCTCTGCATCAGTACCCACCAACAATAAGAGGATAGCATTGTTGCCTCATAGCAAGATGCTCCCTGGTTCAGTTCTCAGCTGGGGTGCCTTCTGTGCGGAGTCTACATGTCCAGCTTGTGTTTGTATGGGTTTCTTCTGGGCACTCCAGTTTCCTCCCACATTCCAAAGACATTCAGGTCCATGTAGGTGGATTGGACACTCTTAAAATTGGCCATAGATATGAGTGTGCATTTGAGTGTGTGATATAAAAGAACTACTGCAGCAGGGCTAGCCACCCAGTGGTGTAAACCTTGGTTGTAGATGATTGTCACTGTTGAAGTGACACTCTGACCCCATGTGTAAATGGGAAAAAGGGGCTGTGGATGGATAGATGGATGAAATGGCAGGGTTTTCTTACACTTTATTAATGTTGTCAAATATTTATCTACAAAACCACATTGATCCACATCTATTACTTGTAGTAACACCTTTGCAATTCTCATTTCTGTTAGCCAATGTACATGTGACCAATTTATAATCATGGTTTACAATTGAAAGAGGTTTATATGATGTTGGGTGTGAAGAGTCTTTACCCACTTTGGGTAAAATAGCCATCACAGCTTTCTTCCAAGATGATGGTACTATCCCCCTTAAAAATATTGTTAAATAAAATCTTGTAGATCTTTATCACTTTCTTCCAAACTTCTACAGGAATGCCATCTCTTCTTAGAGACTTCCCTCTTGATTGATTATACATAACCAACCTTATCCTCTCTAGTCATAGCTATTAATTCTTGAACCTCATCTTCCTTTACCCTTGGCAAAGTTAAGTCTTGCATAAATGTTTCCATGTCTTGATTTTTTTATTCCTCTGCTGCTTTATACAAATTTTCATAGAATTTCCAAAATGTCTCTTAATACCTGTATAGGATCTCAGGTTATTTTTCTTTTCATTGGTTTCCTAATTTTATCAACAAGCCTTTCTACAGTCTGTTGCCTTAGTCATAGTGCTAAGAGTATTCATACTCTGGAGTTGTTATGAAAAATATATAATTAATAGCAATATTTCTAAACTTATGCATTTTATCTAAATACTCCCTTATTTTCCCTTCAGAGCTGAGCAATGGCTCCTCTTTTTTTCTTGACAGTCCACTTCTTTTACAGTACTTTAACATTTGACACTCCCTCTAAATACTTCCTTTTCCATATCTATTTTTCTTATCTCTGCCATTTTTGTAAACTCCATTTTCATTTTATCCTGCTCTCCAGCTATCCCTCCTTCCCTAATAACTGTCAAATCATTTCCACTAACCATTCCTTAAATTCCTCTCTTGTAAATGAATAAGCAGGAAAGAACAGTGTCTCGTTTTACTTCATTACCTTTTATCTTTGTCATATTTCTTATTGGTGTATGATCTTAAATAGTTATTGAATGTGTTTCAAAGCTTTCAGTTAAATATGCATGCTTCCATGATATACAATTTCTATCCACTCTACCCTGTATGTAAATTCTGTCTGGATTTCTGCTAGTAAATTCTCATCTTCCATTCCAAGTATTCTTACATATTTCTTCAGAAATATACTCTCGTATGTTATACTTTACCTTCTAGATCCGACCAATATATCCTCAGTTTTGCAAATCAGGTTCTAGCTTTCACCCACAAATAATATTCCCTGCTGAAAGTGAATTATTTCTCCCAAATTTCTGTTGAATTTCATGATATTAGTTTTAGGTGGAATATAAATACATTCCAGAGTAATCTTCCTTTCCAGCTAATAACCCCTTATTAACACACATCTAATTATTTTCTTTCTTTTCTTCTTCTATCACTGTTGGAGGACGTCTCACAATTAGTATTATTAACCCCCATTTTTCTTTGTCCCTAATACTGTCATGGATATACATTTTGAAACCCCTTTATTTGCCAGATTCACTTGCTCATTTCTTTCCATATGTGTCTCCTGTAATATTTCTATTTGCACCCTACACCTCACTCACTGCTTTTTGTGTAGACCTGCAGTTTCCAGTTACATTCCATGATAACATTGATAAGGCAGTCATTCTGATGAAGAGCTAGTACTTTCACATATTCTACATAACAGCTGTTTTGAATTTAGTTTCCAACTTGTATTTTACATACATATTCTAATGATTGGCAGGCTGATCTTGTATGCAATTATGCCGTCTCATCTCTGTTTGAACATGTCACATTTTCCCAGAATCTTTGCTTCAATAAAAGCAGTCAAGAAACAAACACAAAATAACTAAATACATTTAACCTCCTCCAACAATTTTAGTTCAGAAAAAGCACACAAAAGTATGCATACTTTCCAAAAAGGGAAGCTGACTCTCCATAGAAGGGCAGTGGACCTAAAAGACAGCTATACCCGCAAGATTTATCTATTCTAAAGTTATGATCAGTCATGCAGGAAATGCATGCTAGAGCCTAGAATCCCTGATGCACAAATACCATATGTCCTTGATCTATCTCTTTTACCTCACAAGTTTGAAAAAAAACTTAACGTCTTCTCAGTTAATTGATTGTTAGCCTTATGAAAAGCACAGTATGTATCCTTAAAAGAATAAACGAGATTGTGGACTATTATGTTTGCTGTTTTCCTACCAAGTCTGCTTGGGATACAACTACTTACAAAAATATTTATTTCATGGTCAAACTTTCATTTGTTTTTAATGTGTTGCTTGCCAGTTCCCATTTAAATAGTAATTGTTGTGTTTCTTGTACATATGCATATACGTCAGCACACATTCATCATTTAGTTCCTGATTAATTGCCTGCACGTGTAGACTTACTTTCTCCAACTGAAGGTGTGCTGATAGGGCAAAACAGCCAATCCCTTTACAAATGCACGAGACAACTCACATAAAATGCTAGGAAACTATTTTTCACACTTTCTGTTTTGTAGCCTGCTTCTTTAGGGTTTACCCTTTTTTCAGTGTAAATTAAGAACATTATTCTTTAATTCTATGTATATAAAAACAAGAGGCATTATGAAATTATAGATCAATATACATTTACACCCTCTTTTTGGTAGCCCAAGATGACATTATATTGATTTTATCCATCATTTGTCTTGTTAGTGAATAAATTCCAGATACATTACAGTAAAAAATTACTTTCTTAATATTAATATCACTAGTATAAACAGCAGTTGCTGATGAGACTCCCTCATGTCACATTTAAAATACCTCTACATACTATACAGAACTGCTTTACAAAATAACATGCAGTTTACTTCAAGAAATATATTATACATATTTAACTAAAATTATTTTCCTTATAAGCATTATTACAATGAGGAGATAATGCTTTAGACTCCTCCCATCAGCTTAACACAGTCCACATACTTCCATTTTTTTAGTCACTTTTTGCAGAAGCATTCAGGTCTCATGTCCAAACTGTTTCTTATGGAAATAATACTTAACAATTTCCATTTATTTCCTACTTTATTGCTGGTGTTCTTCCTCATCAGCTTAACCACCCAGCACTGGTCTGTGGTGCAAGTCCAAAGTATTTCTGATTTTTCTAGTCAGCTGTAAAAGTTTTTTCTGGCACTCAGTCATTTTTCTTTGGAACAATGGAAAAAGTTTGTCAAGTTCTCTTTGTGGGTTTTATTATTATCAGAAGAGTGACAAGCACAGACCATTTTAGCTTCCTTGCTCACACCTTCATGGGTAAACTTTTTCATTGCCTATTCAACCTGTTCTGGATCGAAAAATGTCATCGATGCTTCAGAAAAAATATTCTAAAAACAGCTGGACAAAGCAACTTGAATCTCATACCTGCCTTTCAATCTCACAAGGTTTCAGGGATGAGTTATCTTCTTTTAGGCCTGGTAAACAGTGAGTAATTATTTTCTACAAACACCTTAGTGTCCCCAGTTTTTAATACGTTTCCCAACTGTACTGAAATGTCGAGACTTAGATTGCAGAGGCTTAAAAAAATCAGACTGAAAGTACAGTGTAAGAGCAAATATTGAACATCACTTTTCTATAAATTTCTCTTTTGCAGAGGCAGCAAGCCCCCCCTCTACCCCTTGATGTGGGCAGGGGGGAAAAGCTCCCATATTTACATATACCAATGCCAAGTTCACCATACTGTGAAGAAAAGGGAATATTCCACGAAAGGACAATTTCAGACTTAATATATGTAAGTCCAGATTTCTGGTCATTCAGCCTGCACATTTTAGGACTCATCAATATGAATTCTGTCATTTTAAATATTATCACTTTTCTCTTCTGCCACAGTTTTGTCAGGAGTAGTTATTTCTGATGGTATATTTGCATCTTTAATAATATATATCTTGACTTCTTTCTCATGGCCAAAGTTAGAGCACACACACAATGTGCCTTTTTGATTAACAAATCCTCTTGTGGAATAACAGTCCAGCTGCTTATTTCCACTTTCATAAAGTTAATTGAACTATTCCTTCCATTTTCTCTGATATAGCAGGAAATTACAGGTTTTGTCTGCTTACTCTGGTCTTTTAACTCTACTATTTTTTGAAATGTTTCTTCTTGAGAAGCTTCATATTCAGTCAGTCTGTTCTGCAGTTTCATCATCTCATCTGAATATCCACATAAAACCTATTCTATTTTTCCAGCCTTTTCTTGTTTGACTGTATATGTTTCTTCAGTGTCCTGTTTATTTTAACACCTCTAAATACATTTAATTTATTTTTTATTCTAAATTACTGGAAGCCATCTCCTACAGCAGAGCTGAATCCTGAGGTGATTTTAGTTGAACAGCTACAGTTGTGGCCCTTCTCCAGGATAGTTTTTTTTTTCTTTTCTAGCTGAATCTCTGTTACTCTCCAGATTCATTCTTTAATGACATCCAGGCTGTGCAGTGACTAACTGGTAATTGAATTGTACCCATATTGTTAGCTTTTACTGACTGTTTCATGCCTGTTTTGTTTTTAACACTGGGAGAAATCTAATCACCCTGCTTATCAGAGTGCAACCATCTTGGAATCTCTAAGTTTCAAAATATTAAACCTCCCAAACCTCAATATCCTTGTGGCAAGGATACATGGGAGGCCTTATTTCATGTCTTTTTAAGAATGTGATTTGTTTAGTGACATCAGGACAGACTTCCTAATAATATGTATATATATATATATATATATATATATATATATATATATATATATGTTTGTTTTTTTATCACTTTTATTAAGTTATCACATAAGATATAGGCATGATCCAAGATACTATAAGTACTTGGTCACAAGGAATGAAGAGCTGAACCCAGTTATTTTACCACTAATGATCACTGTATAATTAGAGAATTGTCAAAGGTGTTACTGAAACTAGTCAATATGAGAAAGAAATTATGTGGAGAAATAATGTAGTAATGTGATTGTATATCATACGTCCATATGTTTTTGACACTAGCATTGTAGTCGGAGATTTTATGAGATTATTGATTGTGATTGTAACAACCAATCTGGTTGCAACAAAGTTTTTTTTTTGTCTGTGATGTGGTGCTGCTAACACTTTTTGCAAGTTTGCAGCAGTTTAACAGCCTAGTTTTTTCATACATCAGGGACAGAAATGTCCAGAATCATTGTTCTAAGACCCCCAAATACTACACTAGATTCCTTTGGAGCTTGACCAGAGATTTGTATACCACAATGTACATTAATTAAATAACTATCAGTCAAAATATCAGTTGAGGTCAGAGGATTTAGTTGACAGTTTTAGGAATCAAACCATACCAGTTTTATTTGTCCATTTTTCCTAAAATTTATAATATCATCATGCTAATTTTAATCATCCATAGTTTGTGAAAGGAGAGTGTGTACCTGTTCTTTTCCATTGTGTTATTCACTTAGCAGCCAACTTGCACCCCCTATGAGGACTGCCTCCTTGGGTGACAACAACCTGCCCAAGCACTTTTGTACACTGCTAGACTAGGGAAGTACCCACCTGCCCCACAATGCTTACTTATCTCATTCCTTTATTTACCAAACTGACCACAGCACTTTCTTAATTTTTATAGTTTGAGGCACCCACCTGCCCAGATTGTAGGTTTTTTAATAAAATCTTTCTGACTTTGGCATCGAGCCTGTGGGAGGTTCTCAGCTGCCCCAGGTCATATCCTGGCTTCTACAGACTTAGGGTGCATCTGTCTTTCCAGATCCCTTCACCTTTGGCCACCTGAATAGAGTGTAGAAGGATGGGAAATGTTTACTTAACCAGGTCCACTAGAAAAGATGGCTGGTCATACCTGCTTCTTCTTGTTTTATACCAAGGGACTTGCAGGCTCCCCTTCCTCCCTATCTCCAGCCCCTGCCTTCCATAGACACCTAATCTTCCTCCTGCTTCCAATTACTTCTTTCTTCCTTTCTCTTTTATTTGCAGCTACCCACTGATCATTTGGCAAAGGGAGGCCATTGACATCACTCCCTGCTGCTAAACCCCATTTGCACAGGATTCTTTTTCCAAGACACCTCCCAGAAATACATCGGAAACATCTGGAGATGAAAAAGAGCTTTATTTACGAATGTCTACACTAACTGAATAAATATCGGTTATGGGATTTACTTGGCAGTTGTTGGAATAATATCAGTTTTATTCTGACATTTGATTTTCAGTACTTACAGTCTCATCATTTTAGTTTATAGCAACCACAATACTGTAAAGGTTCTGCTACCTGCTTGTTTCCTATGTTATTTATTTTTTAGCATCCATATGCCCAGTGCTAACTGCTTCCTTGGAGGGTGACCATCCATCTATGCATATGCATACATCATTAGGCTGGAATGGCTTCCACCTATGCCAACACTTGCTTCTCTTTTTTATTTACCTTACTGATCATCAAGTCTTAACCAGTCTCACTAGGTGAGTGTTGCACACCTGCCCATATGCTAAGTTATCTGAATTGCTTGGGTGACATTAGGTACCAAGCCTATAGGAGGTGCCCAACTGTGCAATTACATTCTGCCTTGAGAGAGCCTGGGAGGTAGCTGCCTTCCAGATCCCTCTACCTTTGGCCCCACAGGCCACATTCAGGACTTCAAAGCATCATGCCCCATGCTGCACATGCACTTCACTTCATACCCCCTCCTGCCCCTTTGCTTGTACATCAGCTATATCTGCTTCCCTGCTTAAGTCTCACTACCTGCCAAGTCTGGATGACCTGTGCATAGCCACGCTACTGTATCCTCAATTACAGGGTTGATGCCCAACTTAAATAGAACAAGCCATGCATATGTTAGATGTACCTGTTGTACCTTTGCACAAAGTGTCTTTGTCTTCAAAACCCAAGTGCTTCACTACACTAAAACCTAAAACCCCAGGCTTTCTCTTGCCTATATCATCCTGTTTACTATTACTCACTGTTTGCTACTCCTAGCCTGTATCCAAAAGAAGTGGGAACTGTTTTTGACAAAACTACATTTAAGTATAACAATATGTTCCTTAGGAATCTTAAACCTTCATTCATTTTCAGCAGCATTTCTACAGTAATTGAATTCTGTATATCATTACCCAACCCAGCATATAATTAAAACATCCTTCTGTTCACATGCCTTGACAGTCATCAGAGTCATCTGTACCAATCTCTTGCCCCTCTCTTAAGGCCACTGTAGTAATGCCTTGTCTGGGTGAAGATCTAATTGCAGTTCTGTGCATGCCTGAATCATCATTTCCAGCCAGATCACATGTGAGGAGTATATTTTATGTAGCAGTCATTTCTCCTGCTTCTATACACATACTGTATGCATGCACACACATACACGTGTGTGTGTGTGTGTGTGTGTGTGTGTGTGTGTGTGTGTGTGTGTGTGTGTGTTGTGTGTGTCTGTGTGTCTGTGTATCTATATATATATATATATATATATATATATATATATATATATATATATATATATATATATATATATATATATATATATATATATATATATATATAGATAGATATATGTAGATATATGTATGTATAGCTGTAGAAAGATTTACACACACACACCACACACACACACACACACACACACACGCACACACAAACGTATATACATTTAACCAAGCAGTCTTCCTTATTATTATTTTTACTATATATTCTAAACAAAGGCCTTGGATGACAGCTTGCCTTCCTTCTCCCTTTATGAACCCCCCCCCCCCCCTGCCCTTCTCTGCCCTGACTAAATCAGTGGGCCTACCTGTCCTGAAGGAGTGGGTAGAAAAAATTAAAAAGTCTGTGGGTGCAACCTCACTCCATTAATACCCATGCAGTCAGTCTGCCCATTCTCTGCCTTACCTTACCATTTCCTTTAGAGTAGAAAACCACTGGGCTGGGCACATTGTGGTGACTTTCTGCCTTCTAAAGAGTTTTTTTTTACCTTTGCTAAGTTCGTTTGTTTTACCTGAACTGAGCCCTGCACTCACCTACTTTTTACATGAAGGTAATATAATTCCAACTTAAGGGCTTTATACACCAATTACAATGACTCCCTTTGCAACTCGCTCACTCTATATGTCGAGTAGTGTAGTATTCCTGCTGGTGAAAGTTCTGCAGCATGTCCAGAAAGAGGTTCTAGCCCAGTGCTGCCCTCTTCTTCACCTGTAGCATTTGCATCTTAGCCCAACCCTTATTTGTTCAGAACATTGCCCTTTATTTGGTATAAACTGTGATGTCAGTTGGCTGAAAAGCTGAATTTATTCAGTCTTTCTAGGCTGGTATGGCATAGTGATTGAGTACTGACTCCAAAGGACAGATAAGTTTAATTTAAGGCCTGCATACCCAAACTGTTCTCATCTGACAGTTAGCACACAAGACTCAAGTTCTGACTTGTTAATGAGTTACTTCCTGTGCCAAGAGTACAGGGTTTGAATCTTCCACTTTCATTTGCCTCCTGCCTGGCCTTGAACAAATCACCTAACCAGACAATGCTTTGTGCCAACTGGGAATTTGAGATAGATTCCTTAATTATTTCCTGGACTGCATGCCTAGTAACTATCTATGAACCTAGGATGCTAGATGTACTCTGCGTATCCTCACTACATCTCCTTTCTGTTCATACCACTTGTGTTCCTTTACTACAAAGCCAGGGCACAAAGTGTATTAAGCTTATGTATGGTAAATAGGAGAAAACTCTCAGCAGTCTTGCTGCTTCAGCCAGGTTCATTTCTGCAATATATTGTTAGATGTATTTTCAGATTCTGTAAGACAAACTGCCTAAACATGTTTTGAACTCTTTATGACTTGCAGGTCCACCTACAGATTACTTTGACCACGCCCTTGTTGTTTAAGTAGAAAACCACACTCCTGCTTGCAAAATTCTGCTTGAATACCTTAGGCCCACCCAAATAGGCTTTAATTCTAGAAAAGTGATATCTTTATGTATGTTGCTGCTTATGTAGATTTTTGGAAATGTACAGATGAACCATTTCTCCTGTTTAACAGCCTAGTTTTTTCATACATCAGGGACAGAAATGTCCAGAATCATTGTTCTAAGACCCCAAATACTACACTAGATTCCTTTGGAGCTTGACCAGAGATTTGTATACCACAATGTACATTAATTAAATAACTATCAGTCAAAATATCAGTTGAGGTCAGAGGATTTAGTTGACAGTTTTAGGAATCAAACCATACCAGTTTTATTTGTCCATTTTTCCTAAAATTTATAATATCATCATGCTAATTTTAATCATCCATAGTTTGTGAAAGGAGAGTGTGTACCTGTTCTTTTCCATTGTGTTATTCACTTAGCAGCCAACTTGCACCCCCTATGAGGACTGCCTCCTTGGGTGACAACAACCTGCCCAAGCACTTTTGTACACTGCTAGACTAGGGAAGTACCCACCTGCCCCACAATGCTTACTTATCTCATTCCTTTATTTACCAAACTGACCACAGCACTTTCTTAATTTTTATAGTTTGAGGCACCCACCTGCCCAGATTGTAGGTTTTTTAATAAAATCTTTCTGACTTTGGCATCGAGCCTGTGGGAGGTTCTCAGCTGCCCCAGGTCATATCCTGGCTTCTACAGACTTAGGGTGCATCTGTCTTTCCAGATCCCTTCACCTTTGGCCACCTGAATAGAGTGTAGAAGGATGGGAAATGTTTACTTAACCAGGTCCACTAGAAAAGATGGCTGGTCATACCTGCTTCTTCTTGTTTTATACCAAGGGACTTGCAGGCTCCCCTTCCTCCCTATCTCCAGCCCCTGCCTTCCATAGACACCTAATCTTCCTCCTGCTTCCAATTACTTCTTTCTTCCTTTCTCTTTTATTTGCAGCTACCCACTGATCATTTGGCAAAGGGAGGCCATTGACATCACTCCCTGCTGCTAAACCCCATTTGCACAGGATTCTTTTCCAAGACACCTCCCAGAAATACATCGGAAACATCTGGAGATGAAAAAGAGCTTTATTTACGAATGTCTACACTAACTGAATAAATATCGGTTATGGGATTTACTTGGCAGTTGTTGGAATAATATCAGTTTTATTCTGACATTTGATTTTCAGTACTTACAGTCTCATCATTTTAGTTTATAGCAACCACAATACTGTAAAGGTTCTGCTACCTGCTTGTTTCCTATGTTATTTATTTTTTAGCATCCATATGCCCAGTGCTAACTGCTTCCTTGGAGGGTGACCATCCATCTATGCATATGCATACATCATTAGGCTGGAATGGCTTCCACCTATGCCAACACTTGCTTCTCTTTTTTATTTACCTTACTGATCATCAAGTCTTAACCAGTCTCACTAGGTGAGTGTTGCACACCTGCCCATATGCTAAGTTATCTGAATTGCTTGGGTGACATTAGGTACCAAGCCTATAGGAGGTGCCCAACTGTGCAATTACATTCTGCCTTGAGAGAGCCTGGGAGGTAGCTGCCTTTCCAGATCCCTCTACCTTTGGCCCCACAGGCCACATTCAGGACTTCAAAGCATCATGCCCCCCCCCCCCCCATGCTGCACATGCACTTCACTTCATACCCCCTCCTGCCCCTTTGCTTGTACATCAGCTATATCTGCTTCCCTGCTTAAGTCTCACTACCTGCCAAGTCTGGATGACCTGTGCATAGCCACGCTACTGTATCCTCAATTACAGGGTTGATGCCCAACTTAAATAGAACAAGCCATGCATATGTTAGATGTACCTGTTGTACCTTTGCACAAAGTGTCTTTGTCTTCAAAACCCAAGTGCTTCACTACACTAAAACCTAAAACCCCAGGCTTTCTCTTGCCTATATCATCCTGTTTACTATTACTCACTGTTTGCTACTCCTAGCCTGTATCCAAAAGAAGTGGGAACTGTTTTTGACAAAACTACATTTAAGTATAACAATATGTTCCTTAGGAATCTTAAACCTTCATTCATTTTCAGCAGCATTTCTACAGTAATTGAATTCTGTATATCATTACCCAACCCAGCATATAATTAAAACATCCTTCTGTTCACATGCCTTGACAGTCATCAGAGTCATCTGTACCAATCTCTTGCCCCTCTCTTAAGGCCACTGTAGTAATGCCTTGTCTGGGTGAAGATCTAATTGCAGTTCTGTGCATGCCTGAATCATCATTTCCAGCCAGATCACATGTGAGGAGTATATTTTATGTAGCAGTCATTTCTCCTGCTTCTATACACATACTGTATGCATGCACACACATACACGTGTGTGTGTGTGTGTGTGTGTGTGTGTGTGTGTGTGTGTGTGTGTGTGTGTGTGTGTGTGTGTGTCTGTGTGTCTGTGTATCTAGGTATATATATATATATATATATATATATATATATATATATATATATATATGTATATATATATATATATATATATATATATATATATATATATAGATAGATATATGTAGATATATGTATGTATAGCTGTAGAAAGATTTACACACACACACACACACACACACACACGCACACACAAACGTATATACATTTAACCAAGCAGTCTTCCTTATTATTATTTTTACTATATATTCTAAACAAAGGCCTTGGATGGCAGCTTGCCTTCCTTCTCCCTTTATGAACCCCCCCCCCCCCTGCCCTTCTCTGCCCTGACTAAATCAGTGGGCCTACCTGTCCTGAAGGAGTGGGTAGAAAAAATTAAAAAGTCTGTGGGTGCAACCTCACTCCATTAATACCCATGCAGTCAGTCTGCCCATTCTCTGCCTTACCTTACCATTTCCTTTAGAGTAGAAAACCACTGGGCTGGGCACATTGTGGTGACTTTCTGCCTTCTAAAGAGTTTTTTTTTACCTTTGCTAAGTTCGTTTGTTTTACCTGAACTGAGCCCTGCACTCACCTACTTTTTACATGAAGGTAATATAATTCCAACTTAAGGGCTTTATACACCAATTACAATGACTCCCTTGCAACTCGCTCACTCTATATGTCGAGTAGTGTAGTATTCCTGCTGGTGAAAGTTCTGCAGCATGTCCAGAAAGAGGTTCTAGCCCAGTGCTGCCCTCTTCTTCACCTGTAGCATTTGCATCTTAGCCCAACCCTTATTTGTTCAGAACATTGCCCTTTATTTGGTATAATCTGTGATGTCAGTTGGCTGAAAAGCTGAATTTATTCAGTCTTTCTAGGCTGGTATGGCATAGTGATTGAGTACTGGACTCCAAAGGACAGATAAGCGAATTTAAGGCCTGCATACCCAAACTGTTCTCATCTGACAGTTAGCACACAAGACTCAAGTTCTGACTTGTTAATGAGTTACTTCCTGTGCCAAGAGTACAGGGTTTGAATCTTTCCACTTTCATTTGCCTCCTGCCTGGCCTTGAACAAATCACCTAACCAGACAATGCTTTGTGCCAACTGGGAATTTGAGATAGATTCCTTAATTATTTCCTGGACTGCATGCCTAGTAACTATCTATGAACCTAGGATGCTAGATGTACTCTGCGTATCCTCACTACATCTCCTTTCTGTTCATACCACTTGTGTTCCTTTACTACAAAGCCAGGGCACAAAGTGTATTAAGCTTATGTATGGTAAATAGGAGAAAACTCTCAGCAGTCTTGCTGCTTCAGCCAGGTTCATTTCTGCAATATATTGTTAGATGTATTTTCAGATTCTGTAAGACAAACTGCCTAAACATGTTTTGAACTCTTTATGACTTGCAGGTCCACCTACAGATTACTTTGACCACGTCCTTGTTGTTTAAGTAGAAAACCACACTCCTGCTTGCAAATTCTGCTTGAATACCTTAGGCCCACCCAAATAGGCTTTAATTCTAGAAAAGTGATATCTTTATGTATGTTGCTGCTTATGTAGATTTTTGGAAATGTACAGATGAACCATTTCTCCTTCAAGTAACTGCTCATAACCACTGAAATTGCTGCAGCTCTCTCAGACACTCCGTCTCTCTCTCTCTCTCTCTCTCTCTCTCTCTCTCTCTCTCTCTATATATATATATATATATATATATATATATATATAAAGAGAGAGAGAGAGAGTATTCAGGGTCATTCTACCCCAGCCAGTCCTGTTGTCAGAAGTACACATAACTGAATTTCCCCAAAACTTTGTATTATTTTCCAACTTCATTTAACTGCCTCATAACCCTACCTGTGATGCTTCTGCTGCTTAGCTTTTAATAACTGTGCTACTGATCTAGTTAATAATGACTGTAGGGAGACCGCCCACAATAAAAGTTTAAACGATATAGGGGTGTCATCACTTCCCTTAGTTGAACATTCTATTTTCTACCTACTTTGTTAACTGTGAGCATGATGCAGAGAAGCCTAAAAGATTGTAATGCTGCATCTAAATCCATCTTCATAGGATTTTCTTACTTATCAAATATCAGTAGTTTGCCCAGTTCCTGATACAATTTCTGCAGTCAATTGGTGCGTTCCCTTGTCCCTTCTTCCCCTCATCTGTAAGAAGGAAATTGTCTAAGCAGTGTACTGCCGTTCATGCAGTGGAGCTATTCTCCCATTTCCACTGAAGTGTTGTACCAAGTGTCTCCAGAAGTGTGAATTTGTGGTACCTTCCCTTTAGCTACATCCCCTACAAGTGCCAGTGTTGATACTTAATGAGTAAGAGCCAAACACCTGATTTATTATCTTGTAGGTTGGCCAGGAATGGGTTACTGGATGCCTCTGTGAGTTTTCTACGATTGCATAAGGAGGCATTATTTTCTTTTTATTTATTTTTGCAGTCATTTAGTGACAAGCTATTTTGGAACGGTTGATGAGGGAATGGATGAGGCAGTGGTTATAAAGATATTTTTTCAGAACCACTTCTTCTAAGAACTTTTTCAGTTGTGGCTTCCCAAGTGGGTCTCAGATTTACCTACCCTTTTTATCTTCTTTATCTAACAAGTGTTGCTTTCTGGTTGAGTTGAGAATTTTACTAGGGTTTCCCATAAGGAGGGCGGCACTTGTATTGTCAAATGATGTCAGAAGCCCTGCAGAAGAAATTTGGTCACTTCTTTCTTGGGGTAACTGCTAAGTAATGCCTTTGATCCCTGACATTATATGTATACATATCTTCAAAGTCAGTGAATCTAGTCTGTTATTCTCCCCTGTTCCCTGGAAAAAAGGATCACCTTCACATCCCAGATCTATACTGCTCATTGATCTGGACCCCTATCCTCCAACTGTATTCCACTTTGTTGCTTGAGTCCATCCCTGATGTTCTTCATATTATAAATCTTTGGTCTCCCCATCCACACATGATGCTTAGGTGTGAAAAACAGTATATTGGCTATGCACACCTGGTTGTGTTTAATGCACAGCCCAGTTTCAAAGTTTTTCTGAAATCCTCTGAGATTCCAGCTGTTTAATGCTTCTCCAGCACCCTATCTAATCAGATATTGGAGTTCCAGAATTCCTGTTCAGTGATTTCTGTATGACTAAAAGATTCTTTTTTTATTTTTACGTTGTCAAATAACGTGAATATATCTACATAATCTTCTTTTAAGATGTTCTGTTTAAATACCAGTGTGATGTGCATGGCTCATCGTTTATGTTGCCAGTCCTCCACTGCTGCCTGCTACACTGAGAGGGTGCCTGTCTCCAGTCTTCCCTTGTTCTACATTGGCTCCAAGGGGAATTTATGAAATCTCATTCCCTGTGATGATGCTGTGCCACACTTGTCAAGTCCTTACCTTATCTCTGGTATTTTGCTTGTGGCTGCCCAGTCACGGCTGTCTTCTTCCTCCTTGAATTTCCTTCTGAATTTGTCAACCTTACAGTGACCTAAAGAGCCTGCAAATGCATCCTTCTAGTCATCCATCTTACTATGAGAATCAATATTCTGGCCTGCATTGTCTGACCTAGGTAGTACCATTGCATGTACCTCCTTAGTCTCTTGGGTCCTTCATGCCTCTCAGCTACCTCACGGGGGAATTTATGTTGCATTCTCACCTTGTGATGCTGACTCTATTGTCACAGTCATTGAACATGTGTATTTATTTATATTTCTTTTTTGGGACAGAGCACTGATCTCCTTTTCAAACTCAGTCCAGGAGTGGTGTCTGGTTAAGTGACTTTGTCAGAGTCACACAGTTAGGCAATGGAGACTGAGGGAATCAATCATTGCACCACTGGACCACATAAAACAGCTTGTTAACAGCAATAGTCCTGTTGTTCACCTACTAATGCCTTGTTGTTGGTTTTGATTCTTCTTCTCCTCTCTGCTGCCACTGTACCTGTCTTTGTCCACTGACTGGTGAATCTGTGATAGCAACAATTGGCTTGTATCATAAATCATTTTGTTGATGTAACCCCTCATGAGTTCTATCCCTACTAGATATGGAACACAAACACTTCCTTTTGCATGATTTGCCCCAACACTAATGTCCTTTTTTCCTTTATTTTGTTATGTGCAAACACCTGTAATCTGTCTGGGATACCTTTTTTCTGGCTGTAAATGACTGATATTTCCTTTAGCTGAGCTGACTTTCATAACTCCATCCCAAGACTAACTGGTAAAGCTGAACTGTGCAAAAGTTAAACTACAGTAGCTACAAACAGAGTGGAAAATTAGGGCAACAGGGACTAAACTCTTAAAACTTGCACATTTAAACCATCTCCTAACCCCTAGTACATCTGGATAAAGTTTGTTATCTCAGAGCCCCAAATTTATTAATTTACTCTTTGATTACCAGGTAAGTGGACTGGACCAAGGACCCTTTTCAGCCACAACCCCATAAAATCAAAACATTAAGAAGACAGTTTATTCACACAGGTACAGTTGTCAGTCAAGAACTAGCAACAAAGAAATGCGTAGTAATATACTTGGCACACCACAGCAGTGAAATAGTTGAGAGAACCAATAGAAAATTTAGTAAACATGACATATGTGCTTGGCCCCGGGTGCTCCAGTTTCCTCCCACATTTCAAAGACATGCAGTAGATGGATTGGACACTCTAAATTGGCCATAGGTGAGAGTGCATGTGTGAGTGAGTGGTGCGATTGACCTACCACTGCAGGGCTAGCCACGCGGTGGTGTAAACCTTGGTTCGAGATGGTTGTCACTGTGGAAGTGACACCCCGACCCCATGTGTAAAATGGGAAAAGGGGTGAGGATGGATGAATGGATATGTGCTTGGCTAAGAACACTGGTGGCTCACTGGAGCTAATCATAGGATCATAGGAAGTTACTAGGCTAATGGCCCTAGGACCCTTACAAGCCTAGCCAAGTTCTACCCTTATTTCCTTGATCAGCACCTGTTGCCCCTGTCCAAGAGGGACACAGGTGGAACCCCCGGGATTAATTTACGGTTACCCATCCAATTGTCCAGATTGTGTTTGAAGAGGGCCATTCAGGTGCTCTGTTTGACATGAAGTGGGAGTCTGTTGCAAAGATGTGGTAACTTCTGGGAGATAAATCTGTCCCTCCAGCAGGTTTTATTAATGTCACATACCAGGTTAAGGTCTTTAAAGTGAGTAAGCCATGTACCATTTGACTTGCAGATATGTAGCATTTCCGATAAAACATGGTCAGAGAATGCCTTAAATACAAGGCAGAAATTGCCTCTGAGTAGTATGTATGTATGAAACAGAATAAAGTGACAGTGATTTCAGATGATCCATGTAGGACAGGTGCTGAAAATCCTGAATCTTTCCTGTGAAGAATCTTTGTGGTCTCTCCAATTGCTGCAAGTGCATGGAAAGGTACATACCAAAAGGGGCATTGTATTGGCCTGATGAGGGAAGAGTACAAGGAGGTTATAACTTATTTTTTCTGGAGGCAATGCCTTAGTTATGAGATGAGCAATATAAACACTATGGAGACATGCTGATCAAAGGTAAGGTTGCTGTCAACCTGTGTGCCCAGGTCTCTCACTGCTGAGTGTGTACTTAAGGTGTTGCTATTGATGTGGTAGTTAGCAGGAACTTCGCTTTTACTGAAAGGAATGATAAGACATTCTGTTTCATTGACTTTAAGGCCATGACTTTAGCACCAATCATTTGTGTAAGACCCTCTTGTAGGATGTTGACATCATTTGGAGATTCTATGATCACTCCCAGTTTGCAATCATCAGCAAACTTTGTCAGCCATAGACCTTTAGTTTTTGCTTGTACTTCAGAGAAATAGATTGCAAACAGTAGAGGTCCCAGGACTGATCCCTGTGGATCACCACTGGTCATATGTCTGCTGTTGAAGGTGGAGTCCCCTATTTTGACTATATGGGTTCTATCAGTGAGCCAGTTAGTGACCCATCTAATTATATAAGGGTTGATGCCTAGCTGGGCAAGTTTGTCAATGATGCCTGAGTGGAAGATAGTGTCAAAAGCCTTTAGCTAAGTCTAGTAGGCTGTATGCACAGATTTCCCCTCCTCCACGGCCTTGGTGACTGTCTCGAAAAAGTCCACCAGGTTTAACAGGCATGATCTCCTTTTGACAAATCCAAACTGTGTAGGGTCAAATGTTTGAAGATCACCTATATCTTTGTTGATAAGGTCCATGATGATTTGCTCCATGGCCTTGCAGATAAGGCTAGTCAGGCTAATAGGTCTATAGTTACCGGTGTCAGTGGAAGCACCTATCTTTGTGCAAGGGAATAGTGGTGGCTGTTATTCATTCAGCTGAGACGAAGCTGGTGTTTAGACTATGATGGAAAAGAGTACCCAGTGGTGTTACTAATTCTTGTTGGAGACCATGTAGGACACAGCCTGGGATGTTATCAGGTCCCATGGATGCTGTGTTATTGGCTTTAGAGAGGACGTTTACAACCTGCTCTTTAGAGATACAAGGGTAGGGAACAAGTGGTAGTGATGTCATGGAGCACATGTGGCAGGGACAGGGGAGTGAAGTTTTTACAGAACCTGTCAGCCAACAGGTTAGCTATGTCCATAGACTCAGTATATGTGGTATCATTAACTACCAGTTCAGCACAAATCTGGGCCTTTCTTTTTAGATGTAATTAAAGAATGCTTTATGGATTTCCTTGGTTGAGGAAGCTAATTTGGATCCGTAGTTAGCTTTGAAGGACTTCACAAGAAGTCTTATTTGCTTGTTTAAGCTGAGGAGGGAGTGTTTTCAGTTTAGGGCTCACCCCTTCTTATTCTTAGACAACAATTTCTTCCTGTTATTTTAAAGCCTGTTAATGGCAGTTGTCCACCAGGCAGGTTTGTTCTTCCTTGAGGAACTTGTTTTGGTCCTATCAGGTACGGCTAAGTCAGTGCAGTTATACAGGTGTTTGTATAAAGCATTGGTGTAGAACTCCGCATAATTGCCAATTCCACCTGAGGGGGGAGGTGCAGTGAAGCTTTTTATACCATCCTGTAAGAGGTTATAATCTGCTTTGGAAAAGTTTTTAAAAGTTTTTAGTTTAGTTGCTGCTGGGGCGGGGGGGGGGGGGGGTCAGGTGTGATACTTACTTCAAATGAGACTCTAAAATCATCTCTAAATTGTTTATAAGCTGAGTTTTTATGGAGGTGTTCAGAAAGAACTTTTTTGAAATTGTGAAGTGATTCTTCCTCATTTACATCAGAAGGGAGATTGTTTCATAGTGCTGGTATAATCTGGAGAAAGTTGGTTTGCCCAGAGCAGCTTTAAAAGGAAGGCCTACTATGGATAATGGTGTTATCTTGGGAATTTCATTAGGAGTATACCTGCTATCTAAAGTGGACTAAGGTTACTAGGAGACCAGTAACCCTCTTTTAGTACTTCATGTACTAGTGTGCCAAGTATGAAGGCTGCTGTTTTAGTAATGGGAAGCCAGTTCAGCTTTTCCAAAAACTGGCAGTGCTGAGTGCAGGAGTTAGCCAACAGGGTGAATCTGCAGATTTTATTTTCAAGATCCTGTAGTCTTTGGGTATTGTAGTAAGTGTGAAATATCAAAAAGGATAACTCTTATTCCAGTTTAGGTAAGAAGTACATTTGGGCTAAGGCCATTATAGCTATTGGCTAGAGAAGATGAGAAACTCAGCAGTAGAGTTCAGCTAAGAAAAAGCTTTATTTGTGATCTTGTCAATGTGTGTGTACTACTCTGTACTTAATTAAATTTGGGGAGGTGGAATCATTAGAGTGATTTGCTTTAACAATCACCTTATATGCACTAAGAATCCCAAAATACTGACTGGCCTTAGTGCCCACCCTTTCCCTAGCCCCAATGCCTACTCCCTTCAGTTTCCAGTTATGATTAACCAGATAGAGGGTCTATGGAGTCAGCTCTGTCCTTAATTAGAGACTAACGTTTTTATTCCATCCCCTTCTAAACAAATCCATAAATCACTGGAAAAAGAAACCACAGCTACTGATCTTTACACCACCACAGACTATTGCATAGAAAAAATTCCGACAGTCTTCTTTGTGGCTTCCAACCCTGCTACAGAATAATATATATATATATATATATATATATATATATATATACACACACGTGTGTGTGTTTTATATATATATATATATATATATATATATATATATATATATATATATATATATATATATATATATATAAAGTGTATATATATATATATATATATATATATATATATTTGTAGAGAGAGATGTGTGGGTTTTTGCAAATTTGATTTTGTCATTGAAAGTGACCAGAGGTCAGGATTGAATCCTAGGCCCTGAATCTAGGAGGTGCCAATCTTAGTCAATGAGCTACCATGCTGCTTACCTAAATATGCTGTTTGTTTTAATTCCTATGTTCTTTAAGTTTGCAATATATATGTGAAGAAATGAAGATATACCAAAATGCTTACAATGTAGGCACTCAAAATACCAACACCAACAGTTCATAATATCCACAGATCAACATACCTACAGTTCATAATACTGACACATCAAACTTAAGGGTTCACAATACTAACAAACAGCACTCAAAACCCACAGTAAATATGTTCCAAAAGCAACTAAACTAAATTAAAGAAACAGTAATGAAAAACCTCAGTACCGTATAATACCAAAGGAGGATGTTTGACTTAGTAGTGGTAGTGCTACAGAAAGACTTTTTCTAAGCTAAGGTGCAGATTAGGGTTAGGTGCAGGAGGGGTTTTCCCCTCTGCATACTAAGTCTACCTCTGCTCCTTTCACTTATGGTATCAGAATCCCAGTAATACAGTTATAGACTTAACACTCATTTGCTAGCAACCATGGTTCCTTATGCATGCAGTGACTCTCACTATTTCACTTTAGGACAGAAAATCATTTCTAGCAATGTGGCTGCCTCCATTGCCCTACTGGATTTTCCTCTTGCCAAACTAAGGTAAGAGTTTTTAGTGGCTGCAAGATCTGAAGCCATCTAAAAACTTGGAATGCTACCTCACTATCTCTCCTTATTAAGGTAGATCAAACAAAAAAGATCACCAATTGCTGTGGTAACTGCATCTCACATCAAAGAACCCTGTGTATACCAAACGTGGGTCTCACAGGATGGACAAGTGTATAAACTACAGTATAGATGTGAGGAGATAGGTGTCCTCAGCTTGAAAATAGCAGACTGCTTTCACATCCTTCTTATTTGAGAAAAAAGAAAAAGAAAAACTTCAAAACTTAGAATTAAAAGAAACAGTAAAAAAAAAAATAGCACAAAACTTCATATGCTAATTCCTCTTGTGTAGAAGTACTGAAGAAGAACTCAAACAGACTTAGTCACCAGAATTACTCAACTTTTATTTATATGATAAGTCCACCAACTACAGTTCATCAGATCAACTTTGCAATAACAGCTTTAGTCAGGGAAAAGATGTATGCTTAATGAAGACAAAGGATCATAAATCATGACTGACAAACTCACGCATATTAATGAGCCAAAACAAAGAGTAACTCACTATAGGCTAGCCTACCAGTATAAGCAAACCTGATGTAAACAAGAGCCACCATACAGCCCTACAGGGACAGGTCACAACAAAATGACTAAAATAATGTCAGTCCTGAACCTCAGACCCACTGAGATATATTATGTTGGTGATACAAAAAGACCACAAACCTATGTTAACAAAAGTAAGACAAGCCACTACTTAACCACAGGGGTACACAGTAAAAGTCAGGTAAACCAGGTGGTGAAAACTGAATATAACCAGTCAGTAAAAGTCAGGTAAACCAGGTGGTGAAAACTGAATATAAGCAACCATCATAGAGAAGGTTGCTAAATGTAATATAGAAAAATAAAATGCACAAGAATGTAACCACACTGTAAACGTATGGCTCAGGTCCAGAATCCAGGTCCAAACATGAGTACAATGATGAAAAATCCTTATAACTAACACTGCAACAATAAGAACCAAAAAAAATCACACTAAAAAAGAAAATAATAAAGTAAAATAATAAAAAGGCCAGTGATGAAGAGTACATTTCCACGGAGGCAAGCTGTCTGCAGGTGCATACAGTTAATCTTGAGAATTCTGAGTATTCTTTGCTGAGGAAAATGCAACATTTAAAAATACAATGGCAAGCACTTCAGTGAAAAAAATCAAGCTTGAAATTTTGGGTAGTTAAAAAGAGGTAACAACCTCCCAAGCAGCTGTAATGCTTTCATGCAGTTAATAGAAAAGTGTATAATTTAGTTTTACTTAGCGATAGTCAGTGCACATTTTTAAGGCTAAAAGTTATTGTTTTCTGAAAGCACACAAACTGTTTTTTTTATATGGGGAGGAGAAGAAAGTTAAGAAAAGAACAGACAGCAGTCAATGTAAGTTGGGAGCACAAGCTGTAGCATGCACTTTAGTATGGATGACCTTCATTTTAGGTTAGATAATGCCTGTAGGTGCAGCAGTCATTTAGAGGAAGCATTCCCATCTGGAGGGTTAAACTTCATATTTTGAAGATGGGCATAGTTTTGTGTGTTTGTTCTCAGTTAATGGGGGATGGAGGTGTTTTGTGTTTAATTTTTTGTTTGAGGGCTTTCTTTAAAACAGCAAGTCTTGGAAAATGTGACCTAGGTTCAAATGGAGATGAGAAGAATCAACTGGTCAAAAGATCAGCCTGCCAAACATTAGTATATGCATGTAACATAAAAGATGGAAATACACATTCAAAAGACTTGTCATGTATAATAGATAGGAAACAATAGCTGTTTATCATTATGGCCATGTTGTCCATATTATCCTGGAATGCTAATTGCCTTACAGGTATAGATAAAAGGAAAGAATATTGAATTATATTAAGAAATCAATGCTGCAGAAAACACATTTGGACAGAAATAAGCATGTGAATTTGACTAACAGAGGATTGCATAATGAATATTCAGCAGAATAACAAGGACAGAGGAAAAGGGGAGTCATTATACTAATTGCTAGAAGGACTCCAATAGTGATAGAGGAGGAAAAAAAAGACAAAAAAGTTGTAGATTTGTGGTAGGAAGGGACTGTTGGCAAAGGAGCAGGATTACAATGGGATGTATTTATATTCCACTGAAAACTGTTGTTATGGAGCTTAGAAAATTTTTGGAAAAAATAATCAGTTTTCAGCAGCAAATATTATTCATTGGTGGGAACTGGAATTTAATTTCCAATAGTGAAGATATATCAGGTGAACCTAGAAAGGACAATATAACAAAATAGGGCAGATTTCAGAAGAAATGTATGGAAATATTTGGTATGGAAGATGTTAATTCATTAGTAGGAACTCAAACAGAATTTACATATTATTCCCTAAGGTACAATAACTGGTCTAGACTAGATAGAAATTATATTTCACTGGAACATATATATTTAATTGAAAGCTTCAACACATTTCCAATAACTTTTTCTGATCATGCTCCAGTAAAAACTAAGATAAAATGCAGGGTAATGAAGTAAAAATAAGACACTAGCACTTTCCTACCTAACTGTTAAAATGAGAGGAATTTAAAGAATGGGTACTGGAAATTATTCAAGAGTTATTAGGGAAGATAGAAATATCTTCAGAAGTTATAGCTAGTGACGGGGATACAATGAAAATGGAGTGTAAAAATAGGGTCAAATTAAAAGAGAACAAAAGAGAGATATGGTTAAGAAGTAATAGAAATTACTTAGAGGGGCTGACAAAGGTTAAATTATTGCAAAATAAGGGAAATCTCTCAGAACAAGAGGAAGAGCAAATACAGTGTGTTAAAGACAAAGAGAGTATCTGGTTAATATGCATGAGTTCACATAGATTGCAGTTAAGCAACTATTTTTGTTAACAACTCTAGAGCACAAAAACTTTTAGTACAACAATATTGGAGAAGATTGGCATTTGGAAGACAATGATGGAAGTTGTTAATAAAGATGTTAAATAAAAGGGGTCCCAGGATAGAGCCTTGAGTATGCCTGTTGGAGTATGGAGGTAGGAAGAGGTACAATTTTTCCACTTGACGGCCTGTTGATGGTTTGAGAGATAGCTGGAGAACCAGTTTATGGTGGAGGGAGAAAGGTTAAGATGGGACAGCTGGGACAGGAGTAATTGATATGAGACGGTATCGAAAGCTTTAGATAAGTCATATATTGCTATAGTTCTGAGCATGGTTGATGATATCAAGGAAGGATAGAAGGGCAGTGGTGGTGCTGTGTCCTGGCCTAAATCTGTGTTGAGTGGGGGTCACTGAGTGATTGTCGATTAAGTAGGGTAGGAGTTGCAGATGAATACACTTTTTAAGAATCTTGGATATACAAGAGAGAAGGGCTATTAGACGAAAATTGGAAATGTTGGAATTGGTGCCACCTTTGTGAAGGAGAATAATAAAGGCCTTCTGCCAGAGGAGGGATACATATGATTCTTGAATGGAGCGACTGATAAGAATGCAGATGGGCAGACCTATGCCATCAGCAGCTAGCTTGAGGTAGTTGGAGGGTAGGTTATCTGGGGATTTAGAACATGGTTTTAATTTTTGTAAGAGTTGTTTTATGGTATTAACTAGGAGGGGTTGAGTGTGAAGGGAGGGTGGGGACTGGGATTAGTAGGAGAAGAGGTGGGGTTTTGGGAGGGTGGTGAGGTAGGAGTTAAAACATTATTGGTGAAAGAAGTGGTGAGCTTGGCTATAGAGTCTATAAAAAAGGAGTTGAATTGGGAGGCAATGATATGATCTGGAGAGCTAGGATCTAAGGAAGAATTATCATTTCAACCAGGACTAAGAAAGGCAGAGATGCTACTCCAAAACTTTTTTGGGATTGGATTTGTGGTTGTTTTGTAGTTTGAAGTAGTAGGATTTTCTATCAGCAGCAAATTGTTTTTTGACTTTATTGCGGAGTTGTTTGTATTCGGTTAGGGTGTTAGGTGTTTTGTATTTTTGGTGGTGTTGCCAGGTTTTATCTCCGAGATGCATGAGGGTTATGGAGTCTTTGGAGAGCCAGGGAGTAACTTTTGTTTTAACCCTTTTAGTTCTTAGGGGAGCATATCTCTAGGTATGTATTGGCTGTTCTTTTTCAGGCCTGTTAGCTTCTTTCTGATTTTCCAGGCTCTGAGGGTAAAACTTCTGTTCTTCCCTTGCTAGGGACTGCCTGTCAAGTCATTCATCACATCATTCAATTAAATGTAGTTATGATGGATGCTTCTTCTAGGGCTGCTGTTTTCATTCAGTTATAAAGAGGTATTCTTGGCTTAGGCTTCAACCTCTACCTGATGGTATTAAAGCTAAGTTGATGGATGCTCCCATGGATTCTGCACTTTTGTTTAGGGAAGCTGCTGCTGGTTTGTTTAAGTCCCTTCAGGATAAGGATATGGCCTTCTGGGAACCTAAATGTGTTTGTTTCTTCTGTGCCTAAATTTCAGAGAAACTACCCTGCTAAGTCTGTCTTTGTTTGTAGGCAATCACATCCTTCTACTAAAGGTAAGAAGAGTGTCAAATGGACTCCTCCTGCCAAAGCTACTCAATTTTCGGGGACTCCAAAGCCTTCCTTTCTGGACAAACCAGGTGCTGTGTGACTATCCATTCCCTTCCCAGCCACATTCCTCTTTCTTTTTGCCTTTGTCTTTCTCGTCCAGTTTGGCTTCAGTTCAGTCAGGATTCCTAGGTTCTGTCAGTCATTCATCAAGGGTAATTCATGTTATGGAAATCCCATCCTCCATTTATAGGCATTCCTCAGCCTCCTCAGGAACATCTTCCCTTTTTACCAGAGGTTCTTCAAGATTTCTTGTCTCACAGTACTATTCAAGAGGTGCATGTGTCTCAAAGGGGGAAAAGGTTCTACTCCCGACTGTTTCTAGTACCCAGAAAATAAGGCACTTGGAGACCTATTCTAGACATCTCTCTTCTAAACACTTTTTTAAAGGTACCTTCCTTTCAGATGTTGTCCCGTCAGACCTTCAGATTCTGTTTCCTCTCTTCCTCCCTTAGGTCTATATGGTGGCTCTGGATCTCAAGGATGCTTATCTCCATATTCCAATCCATCTTCTTTTCAGGAAGTTTTTGCATTTCTCTGTTGTTTCCTGGCATTTTCAGTTCTCTGCTTTGCCCTTCGGCCTTTCTACTTCCCCAAGGTTGTTCACCAAATGCCTTGCTCTTGTGATTGCCTTTTGGAGACTTCAAGGAAGCCAACTATGTCCTTATTTGGACAACCTGTTGATTCAGGTGTCCTCTCCAAAGACCCTTTTGCAAAATATTTTGTCATATCCCTTCTTCAGAGCCTGAGGTTCACTATAAATTTTAAAAAAGTCTTCTCTGACTCCTTCTCAGGATCATGTTTCTCTGGGTTGCAGGATTCATATGGTGCCAATGCTTGCATCACTGCCCCTTCCAAAGGGATTAACTCTCATTTCTTTCTTTCACACTCTTCTTCCTCTAGCTTCCATTACCGCCAGGGAGTTTCTGAGAGTTCTGGGTTTCATGCTATTCACCATTATGATGCTCCCTCTAGCCAAAATTCATATGAGAAAGGTAGTGGTTTCTAAGTCAATGTGGCTTCAACTTGCTCATCCTCTACAATTTGTAGTTCCTCTTCTTTGTCTCAAACAGGAACTTCTCTGGTGGATTCAGCAATTGTGTCTGAATCCAGGGATCCCTTTTTATCCTCATCTTCCCTCTCAGGAAATGTTCACAGATGCCTCAGTCATGGGATGGGGGGTGACTTTTGGCTCTCTAAAGGTACAGGGGTGTGGTCCCTTGTCAGCAGATGGAGCACATCAATGTCAAAGAGATGAGGGCTCTTCTGCTGGCTCTTCAGGCTTTTGAGTCTGTCTTTTCTCCAGGGCCTCTCAAGATATTCACAGAGAATACCACAGTGATGGGGTATATCAACAAACAAGGAGGAACGGCATCTTATCTTCTTTGCTGGTTGGCACTTCTGCTGTGGGATCTTGCTGTCAAGTGTCAAATGACTCTTCAGGCAGTTTATATCTCTTCCAGTCAGAACATTGTGGCAGACACTCTAAGTAGGTCCTTAACTCAGTCATATGAATGGATGGATGCTTCATAGGGATGTGTTTATGGACTTTATCCACCAGTGGGATACTCCTCAAATGGATCTTTTTGCCTCTACTCTGAACAGACAACTTCCTCTGTTTTATGTCCCAGGTCCTCTGGTATGGAAGGTGGACACCCTCTCATTCTCTTGGAAGGGGACATTTCTTTATGCATTCCCTATCCTTCCTCTCATTCCAAAAGTCCTGTTCAGAATTCAACAGGATGCTCCCAAAATATTGTTGATGACTCCCTTTTGGCCACAACAGCACTGGT
Source organism: Protopterus annectens (assembly GCF_019279795.1). Lineage (NCBI taxonomy): Eukaryota > Metazoa > Chordata > Ceratodontiformes > Protopteridae > Protopterus > Protopterus annectens. Next base: position 943,550,156 of record NC_056729.1, read on the forward strand.
TCCCTCTTTCTCTGCATCTAGCCAGGGGCAATCATCACAAGATACCTCACATGGTGGATCTAAAAATACAAGGTAAGATATTTCTTATCCATCCCCACCTGTACACGCTTCAACTGACACTGTAAGTGATAGGATTTTGATTCCTCATAGACACCTTTTTTCTGAGGACATGCTGCAAGTGCTGCAGGAAGCCAGGAAACCTATGACTAGGAAATCCTACTTATCCAAATGGAAGAGATTTTTTTTTTTTTGGTGTCTCTCTCATAACCTGGATCCACTTACTGTGGATGCTCCTTTGGTTCTCTTATTTGTGTGAGTTGCTCAATTCTGGTTTGGCCTATTTTTCTGTTAAGGCCAACCTATCAGCTATCTCTGCTTGTCTGCCTTTTTCTCCACCTTTAGCTGCTAGATTTGAGGTAAAACAATTTCTTAAAGGTGTCCTTAATATTAGACTTCCGAGGAAACCTGTTCCTCCTCCTCCCTGGAATCTTAATTTTGTTTTGGAGAAGTTGACTCAGGCTCCCTTTGAGCCTGCTGCTTCAGCTTCTTTGCAACATTGTTCCTGGAAGACTGTTCTTTTGTTAGCCCTTACTTCTTACAGATGGGTGTCTGAGTTGCATGCTCTTATGGCTTGTACTCCTTTTTTAATTTTTCATAAGGACAGAGTGTCCTTGCACACTAACCCTTCTTTTATGCAGAAGGTTGTTAATGAGCTGGCTCTTAATCAATCTATTACTCTGCCTACTTTTTTCCCATCTCCGCAAACTGGCAGTGAGAGGGTGGTGCATACTTTGAAGTGCACAGGCAACTTAGAATTTATTTGGATATGGCCAAGGCTATCAGAAAATCTGATCAGTTATTTGTTTCTTTTCATCCTAGATCTTTGGGGCTTGCTGTATCCAAGCAGACTATTTTTCTTGAATTTCTGAGTCTATTTTTGTTACATTTTTCATGGAAAAAGCCTTCCGTTTTCAATTAAGGCTCATTCTACTAGAGCTGTGGCTTATTCTGGTGCCTTTTTCAAAGGTTTAGATACTAATTCTATCCATGAAGCAGCTACCTGGACTTCTGTGCATACCTTTTACCAAGCACTACAAGTTGGATGGTATCTCTAGAGCTATGGCTGGTTTTGATAGTTCAGTTCTTCATGGTTTTTCAGGGGATTTTTCTGCCCCTTCCTCCTCCCCTTTGTTTCCTCTTGAGCTTTGGCACTCCCCCATATAGTTAAGACTACATAATATTAATTTATAATAATTAATAAACTCTTTTATGGCTGTTTCCATGGTTTTAGATAGAATACTGGTCAAGCTGATGATCCAAAATAGTTTAAGTTGGATATACTTCCTCTACCTTTGCTGGAATTTATCGGGTTTTCCCTAAGTCAATGTAAGGAACCATAGGTATATAGATTATTCCTAAGGAGCCTGATTCCTTTTTTTAAATCTTCCTTTCCTTATTCATTTTTTGCTAACAGTATTATACATATTAAACTGTTATATATTTTCCAAGATCTTTACACTGCTCATCTAAGGATCACTCATGGGTTGCCCAGTATTACATTAAGTAATCTGACATGCTTAAACATTTTGTTATTTCTAGTCACTCTTATGTCATACACTATGGCTTTGTTTCTTTCTTCTTACTTTGTTCTTTTCACTCCCCCTGTCTTATGGATTATTGTTAGTTTCATGTAACACAGGCCCTGGTATTCATGAACATAGCGCACTAATGTATAGATGCAGTATATCACTGCGTACTATAGGCACTGGTGCTCCATATGATTGGGGGAGGGTTTAGAACGTGATAGCATTACACAGCATATCTGGGATTAGTAGCTGGGTAGTGTGTAATATATGTTAGTGGCAGTATGTAGCTACCTAGTAAGGTATGTTATACCCTACCGAAATGCTTTTCCTATTTGAGCTGTGTACTGTCATGCCTAATAGTGATTTGTAAAAGTGTTTCACTCATTGGGCATGATGGCAGAGTGAAGGTCATTACCATAATAGGGTAATGAGTGGATCTGGTTCTCTGGAAGCTACCATTTCCAAGAGTTTTGCAGAATCACTGTGTGGGTGCCAGGACAGGTATGAAAAAATTTGCCTACCCAGCAGGGATTTCCAGTGCTGGTAGGGTTTTTCTACCATGCAACAGAGTTACACACCAGAAAGTTGGAACTCTCTACAGACACAAACATTTCCTGGACACTCACACTAAACACACACTAGCCACTTCCTACCTCTTACCATCTCTATTATATGGAGCCCCAGTTCTGAATAACCTACAAACCTGGAACCACAAAGGAAATAGCCAACACTGTAACAGAACCAGATGTACTGAGAATGAATCACTGCTCGTACGACTAGGATGTATGAATATTTTATTCAAACCCAATCATGACAACAATTCCTGGTTAAGCGCTTTCAACTGTACCACAGTCTTCATCAGAACATCTAAGAGCTGTGGCAACTTCCTATATATACTCATCTCCTAATTGCTTAATGACATAATTAATTTAAAAAAACCCGCCAAAAAAAGCTTAAAGATACATTTCACATATATATTGACATGTTGAGTCCCTACACTAAATAATGCATATAAAAACATTCTATATTATGTACACATATAAATATATAAATACTCATAATATTATAATATATAAGGCAATACATGAAATTTTGTAAAATATTAGACTAAAACACATACAGGATGATACATAAACCACTTCCTATAAGGGTATGTAAGGTGCATATGTATGGTATATAACCTACTATTATAAGTACATAATTTAATCTAAATATCAAAAAAAGGTTAAACTAAAAACATCCACTAAAACTATGAAAATTGTGTAAACATCATCATACATCTATAATTTAATAACTTTTAGTTATGTACTCACCATAACTTCAGATGTTTGGGATCCATCTCGCCTACATTCTGACTGATGGGCTCGGAGCCAATCCCTCGGCTCCGACTCGGCACGCTTACGCCAAAGAGCGAAGTCTCTTATTGGCTGAGCTTATTATATCCCAGGATGCACCACTACCAGTCCCCCAGATCTAGTTTGTCCGCATACATGCACACATGCACGCACTGATTATATAACATCGTCAGATGAAACAAGATAAAAACAGTAGAACTCAAACCGTTCAATCTCTTCTGATCTCCAAGGCAGGGGGAAGGAGGGTGGGTATTAGGAATGTAGGCGAGATGGATCCCAAACATCTGAAGTTATGGTGAGTACATAACTAAAAGATGTTATGTGATCTATCTCGCCTACATTCTGACTGATGGGACAGCGTCCCTAGCACCTGAATCCTGGGTGGCTCACTGAAAAACACTCCTGAGTACCGTGGAACCAAATGATGCTCGCCCTTTAGATGCCACATCCAATTTATAGTGGGAAATGAAAGTGTGCGGATTGGACCAAGTAGCCGCAGCTCCGAGATAGTGAGCTTGGAATGAAAAGCTATAGAAGTCGCCATAGCTCTGGTAGAGTGAGCTTTGATAGATGTTGTAAGTTGCTTATTCGAAGAAGAATAAGCCTGAGTTATACAATCTCTAATCCATTTGGAGATAGTAGCTTTTGTGATGGTTTTACCCAATTTATTGTCTGAGAAGGACACAAACAACTGGTCTGACTTACAAATTTGCTGAGTCCTGTCTAAATAGGAGCGCAATTGCCTGTGAACATCCAATTTATGGAGAGTGTATTCTGCTTCATTGGAGAATTTGGGGAAGAAAACTGGTAGCTCTAGAGATTGTTGGAGACAGAGATTAGAACAGACCTTTGGGACAAAGGATGGATTAGGCCTAAGTGATACTCTATCCTTGTGGAAAATCAAGTACGGTGGTTTGATAGACAGGGCTTGAAGCTCTGAAACTCTTCTTGCAGAAGTAATTGCAACTAAGAAGGCAGTTTTCCAAGACAGATATTTTAACTCACATGTAGCAGTCGGTTCGAAAGGGGAAGATGTTAATGCACGAAGCACCAAATCAAGATCCCACGGAGGCGCAGGATGAAAAACTGGGGGTCTTAACAGGCCCGCACCTTTAATGAAAGTTTGCATAGTCTGCTGCTCATCAATGGAGGATCCATGGATTCGTGGAATTTAGAGATAGCCGCTAGTTGGACTTTAATAGTAGAGACAGAAGATCCTTGATTAAACAGGGATGTTAAGAATTTCAAAACCTCTGGGATTGGAGCAGTGATAGGGTCTAAGCCCTGAGTTGAGCCAGATAGCAAACCTCTTCCACTTACTGAGGTACAATTTCTTAGTGGTGGGTTTGTGGGCTGAAGATAAAATGTGAATAACTTCCGGGTCTAATGTGTGACTTCTGACTAAAGTCGGAAGTGGAGGAGCCAAGCTGTCAACTTCAAGGAGTGAAGGGACTGATGCTGTCGTCCCGACTGATGAATTAGCAGATCCGGAGTTAGATCTAAAGTCCAAGGATCGTCCACCGCATGTTTCTTCAGGTAGGGAAACCATACCTGACAGGGCCAGTATGGAGCAATCAGTATCATTGTGGACCCCAATTGAGAAGCTTTTTGAATGACTTTGGAGAGAAGTGGAATCGGAGGAAAGGCATAAAGTAGCCCTGTTGGCCAAGGTTGTGCTAGAGCATCCATAGCTGCTTCCCCCTGATGTGGAGTCAAGGAGAAGAACCTTTTGCACTTCGTGTTTAGTGGTGTTGCAAATAGGTCACAGCACGGCGTCCCCCATCTCCTGAAAACCTGAGCTGCTACTGTTTCATTTAGGGACCACTCGTGAGGAGAGAGAATTGTTCTGCTTAATCTGTCTGCCAATATATTTGATTTCCCGGGAATGTGGGTCGCTACCAAGAAGCGGCTGGTAGCTACAGCCCATTCCACACCCTCATGGCCTCTCTGCAAAGGGGTAAGATCTGGTCCCTCCTTGTTTGTTTAGATACCAGACCACCGACATGTTGTCTGTGTGGATGGCGATTATGCCCTGAGGAGAAACTTGTGTAAGGCCTGTAGGGACAGAAGTACAGCCCTCATCTCCAATACATTGATGTGGAGAAAAGTTTAGTCTGGAAGCCAGGAGCCCTGAACTAACCTGCCCAGACAATGCCCCCACCCTGTCTGGGAGGCATCTGTCGTCAGGGTGACCACTGGAGAGGGAATAACAAAGGACTTCCTTGATTTAGATTGGATGTCTGAAGCCACCAGCGAAGGTCCCGTTTGCATGTTTCTGTAATCATAATGGGATGATTGAGGGAAGGTCCTGAAAGGACCATTGAGTTGACAATAGCCACTGAAGAATCCTCATGTGCAATCTTGCCAGAGGAACTAGAAGAACCGTGGCAGACATCGAACCTAAAACTTGTAGGACCATCCTGGCTGGGGCTTTGGATCTTGAAATCAGGGCTTGAACTTGACCTTGTAAAGTTTGGATCCTTTCGGTAGGAAGAAAAGCAGCATCAATTTTGAGTCTATCTCTGCTCCTATGAACCTTATGCTGAGAGGGCAGCAAGACAGACTTTGACCAATTGAATGTAATTCCCAGGGTAGCACCCAGGGAGATGGTGGCTTTGAGGTTGTCCATTAGTAGATGCCTGGTGGTGGCAGTCAGGAGCCAGTCGTCCAGATAGGGAAACACTTGGAATCCAAGACTCCTCAGGTGAGCAGTCACTACTGCCAAACACTTGAGTGAACACCCTGGGGGCTGTGGTGAGACCAAAGGGCAGTGCACAAAATTGGAAATGACTGTCTCCCAGGCTGAAGCACAGATACCTCCTGGACGCCTGATGTATCGGTATGTGATAATAGGCGTCCTTGAGGTCTATGGAGCACATCCAAACATCCTTCTCCAACAATGGGAGAATGGATTGTAACGTGACCATTCGAATTTGGATTTCGTGACGGATTGGTTTAGTCTGCTGAGATCCAATATTGGTCTCAGGTCCCCTGTCTTTTTTGGCACTAAAAAGAACCTCGAGTAATTTCCGGATCCGATCTGGTCTGTGGGGACCAGTTGGATGACTCCTTTTTCTAGCAGCTTTAAAGCTTCTGCGGCTGCAATTTCCCTTTGACTGGGTGGTGGGTCCGGGATTTTTTTGGACGGTGGGGGTGAGTATGTGAAGGGGATGGTGTAACCTCCGGCAATGATCCGAAGCACCCATCTGTCCTGAGTGATTGACACCCAGGCTTTTAGGTGCTTGGTAAAATGGCACCCGACTGGCTCCGGAGCAGCACAGCCGGGCAATCCCTCATGAGGTGTGGGAGGCTGAAGAGCCACGAAAGGACTCGCGGTCTCCAGAATTGCGGGGCCCTCTGCCGCCTCTGGGATGGCGTCTCCCAGAAAAATTTCCCCGTCCTCTGCCTCTAGAAGGGGAATCTTCCTGCTGTTGAGGAAAAAACTTACGTGATTTACGGAACCACATCTTCCCTCCTCCTTTAGCCTTGGGATAAGGCTGAAAGGGAGTGGAATAACGGGCACCTACAGCAGATAAAGTTTTTCCCTCTTGCTCACAGCGGGTAAGGGTGTCTTTAACCTTAGGTCCAAACAAAGAGGACCCATCAAAGGGAGCGTCGGCGAAGGAAGACTTGAAGGCCTCCAAAACTGACACAACGGAGCCAGGCTTGTCTCCGTAGAGCCATGCCTGTGCCTGCCGCTCTACCGCCCCTTGCTGCATATGAAATGAGCCTCATGGACGAGTTAGAAATTGAAGTAAGGATAGCCAACTGAGAGCTAACCGACTGGGCTAGCTGCTCAGGTAGGTTACCGAGAGGAATCTGACAGCTCCTTGACCAGATCCCTCTGAAGCCTGGTAAAATGTGCCAAATAATTCAGGGACCTTAAAGTAAAGGCCGCTGAAGTCAGGGTGCGCTTCCGTGCGGTCCATGCTCCTAGACTCCTTATTAGGAGGATGGACGGACGTTGAAGCCTCTGCCACGTCCTGTTGTGTAGCAGATGCCACCACCATGGCATCTACAGCCACGCCTTTAGTCAGGAACTCCTTCTCGGGTGGGGCAGACAAAAATTTGTTAGGGCGAGAAGGGACTGGTTCCACGGTATCTGGATGTTCCCGCCCTCCGACAAACTAAATCCAGGAGCTCGTCGAAGGGCGGAGACACCCAGGAGGCGGAGGGCTGAGCCCCAAAGGCCTTGAGGAGCACTGACTCATCAGCAGAGGGGGGTTTGGATATCCAGCCGCCTCGTTGTTTGAGGATCTCTAAGATGTCTGCAAATGAGACATCATCCGAGGGCGACAGGGGACCCCTCCGCATCATCAAGATCAGTGTCCGATGTAATAGACTCAGGGGAGTCCACGTGCTTCCTCTTGCATGATCTCTTCCTTGGGGGTTCCTCTGAAGACAACTCCGAAGAACCCTCAGGAGGAGGGGAACCCCCAATGGGGGTAACCTCAGGCCCAGGGGCTCCGCTGCCTACGGACAGGGGAACTGCCAAAGACCCAGTCTCCACGCCCAGGGAAGGTGCCGGTAAAGCCGGAGAGATGGCCGAAGAAGACTTGGCCAAGGCACTCCTCATAGCTCTGGCCCGGACCCCCAGAATCCTGGGAGTGTCCGGTCCCCAGAGCCATGATATGAGAGGGAAGTCGCGCAGGCGAAGCACCGAGAGGGAGGCTCGGAACCGATAGCATAGGTCCCGAAACATCACCCCAGGGCACAGCCGAAGAAGTCCGTGTACCAAACTCGGACCCGAAGGCGGGGTTGGAGTAAGGGTCGGAGCCGACCCTAAGATCTCCACCGGCTCCAACAGCACCTGCTCAGCCGGAGCCGGCGGTCGGAGGAGGAATAGCAATGACATGGGCATGGGCCATCGGCTCCGAAGCCAACTGGGTCGGAGCCGAAACAAATTTTTGAAAGACTGGGGACTGGAACAGTCTTTGGAGCACCCTGTCTATATCCGAATCCGACATCCTCGATGACCTAGAGGATACTGAACGGGTTCGAGATGGCCTCTCCAACGGCCCCAAAGGGCTAGGGGACCGGCTCCGAGGCGACTCGATGACTATCGGCGCCGAAGGAATACCCACACTAGTGAGACTTCGCTCTTTGGCATAAGCGTGCCGAGTCGGAGCCGAGGGATCGGCTCCGAACCCATCAGTCAGAATGTAGGCGAGATAGGATCACATAACATCTATAATTGTGAATATAAATATGCAACTGCTATCATAAAAATATCAATAAATACAAATACCTATAACCATCCTATGCAAGGGCTAAAAATGTATGATGATGTTTACACAATTTTCATAGTTTTAGTGGATGTTTTTAGTTTAACCTTTTTTTGATATTTAGATTAAATTATGTACTTATAATAGTAGGTTATATACCATACATATGCACCTTACATACCCTTATAGGAAGTGGTTTATGTATCATCCTGTATGTGTTTTAGTCTAATATTTTACAAAATTTCATGTATTGCCTTATATATTATAATATTATGAGTATTTATATATTTATATGTGTACATAATATAGAATGTTTTTATATGCATTATTTAGTGTAGGGACTCAACATGTCAATATATATGTGAAATGTATCTTTAAGCTATTTTTGGCTGTTTTTTTTAAATTAATTATGTCATTAAGCAATTAGGAGATGAGTATATATAGGAAGTTGCCACAGCTCTTAAATGTTCTGATGAAGACTGTGGTACAGTTGAAAGCGCTTAACCAGGAATTGTTGTCGTGATTGGGTTCGAATAAAATATTCATACATCCTTGTCATATGAGCAGTGATTCATTTTCAGTACATCTGGTTCTGTTACAGTGTAACCTACAAACCTGCCTAAAATCTAAGCTTGAATCTTGCTATAATAAAATTGCTAAGTTTGCCACCAATGCAAAATACACGTCTCACCACTGCATAGCCCTCCACAGTCTCAACTGGGTTGAACTTCCACTTCACCTTACCTACATTCAGCTAGTCTTAGCACGTAAAATCATTAATTCACCCATGGCCTGCCCAGCCTTAAATACAATCTTTAACTCATACGTACCAAACAGACCTCTTAGGTCAGAAAATAAACAGCTTGTTCAAGAGCATCATCCCATGAAAGCAGTTGGAAAAAACTTAAACTCCTTCTCCATAGCTAAAATCTGAAACACCCTCCCCTTATCTTTAAGATCCAGCTACAGTCTCAAAACTTTCAAAATTGTACTTAAGAGACACCTTTCTAAGTCCTGGACATGCTCCTGCTCATCCCCAGGCTGATAAATCAGACTTCTTCAAACATCTTCCTCCCTCCATTCATACTGTTAGCTTTGTCTGCTTTAATCACCTTACTTTGACCTCTTTTAGGTTCATAGGTGTGTGCTAGGCTAATGGCCCTGGGGCCTTTACAAGCCTAGCCATAGGATTACCGTGGCATAGTGCCACCCAACTTTAGTTCCCAGTGCTTCTTCCTGGATGCAAAACCCTTAGTAATGAGATGTGCCACATAGAAGGACTTTCTGACCACAGTGGCAATGTCGTGGTCAAAAGAGAGGTTGCTGTCAACCTGTATTCCCAGATCTCTTATAACACCTTCTGTGTTCAGTGGACTACCATCGATGTGGTAATTCATGGGAACTGGGTTTTTCTCAAAGGCATTGATGACACATATTTTGGCATTGAGCTTAAGGCCATGGTTCTACACCAGTCATTGGTCTCAGTGAGGCCTTTCCTAGGATGTCAGCATCACTTGGGGAGTTAATAATGGCTCCCAACTTGCAATCATCTGCGAACTTTGTCAGCCAGAGTCCCTTTGTGTTGGCCTGGAGTTCTGAGATGTAGATACCAAACAAGAGTGGACCCAGGACCGATCCCTGTTGGACTCCACTCGTGAGTGGTCAGCAGTCTGACTTGGAGTCAGCTACTTTCACACTGTGGGTTGTATCTGTGACCCAGTTTGCAATCCACCTAGTGAGTTTTTCTATGATTCCTGAGTGGGGAATGGTATCAAAGACCTTGGCCAGATCAAGGTAGGCTGTATGAACCAACATGCCTTCATCCCCAGCTCTGGTGACTGACTCAAAGAAGTTGACCAAGTTGAGCTGGCATGATCTACCCTTCTCAAAACCAAACTGTATGGGATCCAGAGTTTGGAGATTCCCTGTATCCTTGTTTATTAGGTCCATGATTATAGGATGATGCGCTCTTCCTCTCTCATCCTCTTTTATTCTCTTAACTCTATCTGACTAAACTGATATTCTATTTTTTCTCTTATGACTAACCTAATATACTATTTTCTCTTATTCTTCTTCTCTTCTTCCTTGTTTCCTATTACTACACCCCTACTTATTTCTTTTCTAAAGTACCTTCTCTACTACTACAATTTTTCCTTATGACTACACCAATAATTTTGGCATGAATAGCATAGTCACTTCATGTAAAATAATGTAGCTATACTATGTACATATTGTGGTTATATTTGCCAGTGACGAGGTGAAATAATTATTTTTGCTACTGTTAACATTTTTGTTTATACTACAACAATGTATCTTTTGTTTGACTTTTGTGGAGCTTTTCTCCCTGGGCCTCCACTGAAAATAGGGATCTGAAGTAGGCAGACTTCATTCGTCTGCAACCTGTGGGTATCGGATCCGATCTCGGATCCGAGCCGGCAATTCAAAAGCTTAGGCTCCGAGCTCCTAGCTCCTCCCTCTTACCCATAACCCCTTGCCAAGCCCTGACTGACCTCAGATTTCGTTTGCCGCTTTTCAAGAAGCAACGGAATTCTAGAGCTCCTGGCGTTGGTTGAGATGAGTAGATTTTTTGACTGAAAAAGTTTTCAAATTCTCTGTTTTTGTCATTAATATAGTTAGTGTTGTGTGTGGTTAAGGCTTTCCTCCCTCTTTAGTTAATTTTTCTCGGGTTTTCGTAGTTTGTTTGTGTGTGTGTGTTTTTAGGCCTTAGGTTTGTGATGTCTGAAGCCCCTAAGGCTGTTTTCTCAAAATGTACCGAGTGTGGCCATAAGCTGTCCCCAGCAGATGGTCACACTCGGTCGTCATCTTGGGGTTGAACACCTGTCTTCTGGTTGTACCATTTGTGCAGGGTTCAACCCCCGGGCTTTAAGGGAACGTGAAGTTGGTGCTGGCGGGTCTTTTACCCCCAGATACTGCTTCGCCTCTGTCCCTTCCATTCAGCAACCTGTTGCTGTGAGTTCTCCCCTCCGGCTGGGACTCAACCTCCCTTAAAATTGCCGGAGGAAGGATTCTTCGAGGGAAAGACAGAAGGAGAGGCACAGGAGAAGCACCACAAGAGGAGAGCCGAGACTTCTAGTTCGGCTCCTCCATCTAAGCTGGCCTCCCTGTGCCTTCTAGTCTTCCTCCTCCTCCTCGGCTCCACTCCCCTCGGTTCTCTCCTGGACCCGCGGAGGAGGAGGCTAGCCCTTCCAGGAGGTCCCCGAGGCGGTTCTCTAGGTCCGCTTCGGTGGCCTCCTCTAGATCAACTTTTTCGATGAGCGAAGCTGATATGGACCGGATGATGAGGAAATTCATCCAGGCCCAAATGCAAATGGGAGTGCTCCTAGCCCCCCCCCCATCCGGGAGGGGCTTGACCCCTTTTTCGCCTTAGCTCCTTCTCCGACCCATACCACGGGTTCGAGCTATCGGCGCCGTGCAGATTTGGATCCGGGGTGGTTCGATCCGATAGGTCGGAGCACCTCGGATCCGTCCCATCCCTTGAGTGCTTGGTACCGGACCCGACCTCTCGAGCCGAGGCGAGCCTCGGATCCGAGGGAGCTGGTGTCTTGGCTCCGTTCAGGTCGGAGCACACTGGTCTCGGATCCGACGGTTTCGGCTCCAACTCCGATCCGTGCGTTGGATCCGAGTGGGGGTCGGCTCTCGGGGCTTAGAGAAGCTGGCTCCCCCTCGGCTTTCAACGTTATGGAAAGGGCACTGTCAAGTACATCCGGACCCCCGGTCCCTGCCACGGCTCCATCCCGCACTCCTTTGCAGTTGGGCCAGGCCCCCACCAGCCGGTCCCAGGTACAGCCCGCCTCGATGTCCCAAGTGGTTCCCTTGGAACATCCATCAGCTGAAGAGTACTCCTCGGACAGCCCCCCCGATGAAGTACCTCGGAAGCGCAAGTGCAAGAGGAGGCACATGGACTCCCCTAAGTCCGTCACTGAAGACACGGACTTGGATGAAGGGGAAGGCTCCCCTAGGTCACCCCCTGAGGACGTCTCATTTGGAGACATCATGGAGATGTTAAGGATCAGGGGGTGGTCTGCCCCAAGGCTTCTTGGATGAGTCTGTGTTCTTGGAGGCATTCGAGGCGGGCCCTTCTACCTCTTGGGTGTCCTCCTGCTGACCCCTGGTGGATCTTATATCCATCAGGGCGTGGAAGGATCCGGACACCATTGAGCCAATCCTAAGCCCGGACCGCATTCTTTCTCCTCCATCAGACCGCACCCACTGGAGTAAGGGTCCCCAGTAGATGCCATGATGATGGCTGCAGCCACGAAGAGGGAATTGGCCCAGGAGAGTCCCTCCGTCCATCCTCCGGGCAAGGAGTCCCGTTCGTCCCGTTCGATGGATCGCATTGGGAAGCGAGTTTTTAGTTCAGCGACCTTCTCCTTGAGAGCGCTGAACTACATGGCACATGTCATCAGGATGCAGCGGGATCTGATTAAAGAATACGCTGCATCTCCCCCGGAGTCCATCTCGAGTGAGGATAAACAGGTTTACTCCACCCGAATGGCCACTCTCAGATCAGTATCCAATACATCTATGCGGCTGCTGTCTCATGCTACTGAGGGAGCCGCTAGAGCCAGCGGAGCAGGCCTTGTCATGAGGCGACAGGCCTGGCTCCGCCATTGTGACTTTGCAGAGCCCTTCAAGGCGACCTTCGCGAATGCCCCTTTCGATGGTTCTGCCTTGTATGCAAGACTGTTCGCGAGACATTAGTCCACAGCGAAAAGGACGGGAAGACGCTGTCTGCCGTCGGAGTCCGCTTCTCAGCTCCCCAGAGGTCCTTCTCTAAGAACCAAAAGGGACAGAAGAAGATGTGGTTCCGAAGTCGCAGCAGTCCCAACCTGCTCGGATAACCAGTCCTTCCGTGGCAGAGGAGGACGGGAGGTCGTCGTGCCAGAGGCAGGGGCTCCTGGCAATTTTGGGTCCAGAGAACCCTTCTCTGAGAGACCCACGCAGCAGCCCTGAAGGGTTGCCCGGCTGTCCGTCTCTGGAGGCAGTCGGGGGGCGGTTTTCGATGCACCTGACTTCTTGGGCGTCCATAACAACAGACAGTTGGGTGCTTCACTTATATCCAGAGGATATTCAATACCCCTATTCAAGATTCCCAAATCTCGCAGCCTCCCAGATGTTCCACCCAACCAAAGGGAGGCGGCAGCTATCGAAATCGAGCAGCTGCTAGAAAAAAGAGCCATCCAGCGTGTCCCCCCAGATCAAGCCGGATTAGGGTTTTACTCCAGGTTCTTTTTGGTGCCAAAGAAGACGGGGGACTTAAGACCAATCTTAGACCTTTCCCAGTTGAACCTGTCAGTAACCAAGCAAAAGTTCGGATGGTCACCCTGCAATCTATACTCCCCCTCTTGAGGGAGAACGACTGGATGTGTTCCATAGACCTCAAGGATGCGTACTACCACATTCGGATGGACAGACGATCCAGGAGGTTTCTTCGCTTCCGGCTGGGAGTCAGTCATTATCAGTTCAGGGTCCTCCCCTTTGGTCTCACCTCAGCCCCCAGGGTGTTTACCAAGGTGCTAGCGGTGGTAGCGGCCCACCTGAGGCTCCAGGGATTACAGGTCTTTCCGTACCTGGACGACTGGCTCCTGACGGCATCATCAAGGCATCTTCTGTGCTCAGCCAGGGATTACTTTCTTCAACTAGCACCAAGGCTGGGCATCACGATCAACTGGGAGAAATCTTTTCTGAATCCAACTCAAATTATAGATTTCATAGGAGGAAGACTAGACACCAGATCAATGCGAGCCTTCCTCACCCCAGACCGTTTCGCCAGCCTGAGGTGTCATGTGACAGCAATCCTGCAACCATCTCCAACTGCAGCTTCGGTCCTGAGGGCCCTAGGTTCTATGGCGGCAGCTATTCGCTTCTAATTCATGCCCGTTTACGCGGGTTCTTCAATGGACCCTTCAAGTTCAGTGGTCTCCTCTTTGTTCGTCTCTAAACGCCCGATTGCGGTCAGCAGGCGTGCAGGGACTCCCTTCTGTGGTGGCTTCTTTCTCCGGAGCCCTGGCAGGGAGACCTTTTGCTGCATTTCCCGAGCCACAGTGACCACGGACGCTTCTTGCCTCGGGTGGGGGCATTCTGCGGGAAAGATTGTCCAAGGCACGTGGAATCCCACAGAGACGTCATTGCATATAAATGTCCTGGAAATGAGGGCGGTGCTCTTAGCGTTGCAAGCACTTCACCACGTTCTTCCTTCAGGGACTATTGCGATTCAGACAGACAACATGTCGGTGGTCTGGTATATCAACAAGCAGGGAGGAACCAGGTCTTACCCCCTTTGTCGAGAGGCCATGAGAGTCTGGGAATGGGCAATTTCCACCAAACGCTTTCTGGTAGCAACGCACATTCCGGGAAAGTCCAACATCCTTGCGGACAAGCTCAGTCGCACCATCCTTTCTCCACACGAGTGGTCCCTCAATCTTCAAGTAGCGAAGAAGATTTTTGCCGTTTGGGGCAACCCTGTTGCGATCTTTTGCTTCTCCCTCAAACGCCAAATGACAATTTCTTCGCTCTGCTTCCCCACCGGGAGTTCCCGAGGGATGCTCTGGTGCATGCTTGGCCTCCCGGTCTCCTTTATGCCTACCCTCCACTTCCTCTGATGCAGAGGCTTCTGCAGAAAGCCAACAGTTTGGGGAGCAGAATGATTCTCATTGCCCCATTCTGGCCTCGACAACCTTGGTTCCCTTTGTATGGTCTCACAAAATCAATCCACCATGGATTCTGGATCCAATTTCGATCTCATCTCTCACCCTCTGGGAATGCCAGTTCCCAATCTGCGGACCCTGAAGTTGACAGCTTGGCTGCTCCAATTCCAACCTTAATTAGGACTCCCGGTATCTCTTCACCGGTCAAGGCCATTTTGGTGGCTGCTCATAAACCTTCCACCAGACAGGTTTATGGGAGTAAATGGAAGAGGTTCTCTATATGGGCAGGACAGAGAACTGTGGATCCTTTTTCAGCACCTATCTCTGCTGTGCTGGATTTTCTAACAGACCTCTTTCATCAAGGGGCTAGTTCTTCCACGATTAAGGTACAATTGGCAGCTATCTCACATTATCACATTGGTCATGACACAGCTCCCCTTATGACAGCGAAATTATGCAAAACTTTTCTCAAAGGAGTTTTTTTGTTAAGGCCTCCAGTCAAGGAGGTTGTACCGCCTTGGGACTTGTCTTTAGTCCTGCAGGCCCTTACTGCTCCTCCCTTCGAGCCTGCAGCTTCTGCTGATTTAAAATACCTTTCCTGGAAGACTGCCTTTCTGGTAGCTATCACTTCAGCCAGAAGGGTGTCTGAGCTTCAGGCTCTATGTGTCAAACCACCTTATCTTTCTTTCTTCCCTGATAGGGTGTGCCTCAGGACCAATCCATCTTTTCTTCCGAAGGTTTCTTCTGAATCCAACATTAACCAGTCAATCAATTTGCCTGTATTTTTTCCCAAGTATTCAAACAGAGGAGAATACAAATTGCATTCCTTGGATGTTCATAGACAATTACGTTTTTATATTAACAGGACAGCTGGCCACAGGAAATCAGATCAGCTGTTCGTCTCCTTTGCTAAATTTGCTCTGGGTAAAGCAATATCTAAAGTCACTCTATCTAAATGGATTGCTAATTGCATTCTGCAGGCATATGGCACTTCAGGCAGACCTGCTCCTCAAAGGGTTACGGCTCATTCTACTAGGGCAGTTTCTACGTCAGCCGCCTTTAAGTCCCGTGTTTCGTTGGATGATATCTGCGCGGCAGCTACTTGGGCCTCGCCTCATACTTTTATTTCTCATTACAAGGTGGATGTTGTTTCTAGAGGAAGAGCATCCTTTGGCTCAGCGGTGCTCCGGAACATCCTTCCATGATGGCCGCCCAAGATTCAGGTAGCTAGGGACTCTGTCCCACAGGTTGCAGACGAATGAAGTCTGCCTACTTCAGATTTAGAAGTTATGTACTCACCATAACGTTCCATCTGAGTAGGTGACTTCATTCGGATGCAACCATCCCCCCGACCTTTATAGAGCGAGTATTTATGCTGTTTTAGTGTACTGTGGTCAGTATTTTGAGGCAAACTCAATCTGAGGTCAGTCAGGGCTTGGCAAGGGGTTATGGGTAAGAGGGAGGAGCTAGGAGCTCGGAGCCTAAGCTTTTGAATTGCCGGCTCGGATCCGAGATCGGATCCGATACCCACAGGTTGCATCCGAATGAAGTCACCTACTCAGATGGAACGTTATGGTGAGTACATAACTTCTAATTTTTTGACCCAGTTGGACTTTCCCAATAAACAAATGTCAAATAAATAAATCAATAAATAAATAAATACATTTACTTAATTTATCACTGATATGCTGCTCAGCTGTGAATTCTGAACAACATATTAACATGGAAGTGGGTCTATGCTGTGCTCCCAAACAGCACACCATCTGTTATGTATAGCCATTGTCCCATAAGTTTCTTCAGTGGGACCAGCCTGTATGCAGGTGTCATCCATTTTATGAACTGAGTACAGTTAATGTGTATGTGTGGTGTGTGAGTGGCATAGTGTGTGTTCACAGAAGGTTAAGACCAATTACACAATCTTGTCCCTTTGAATCCAGTGCTTTATGAATCGCAAAGGCTAACCCCACCATGTACATTGTTGAATCCAGTGCTTTATGAATCGCAAAGGCTAACCCCACCATGTACATTGTTTTATGAATAATGTCCAATGTGATTATTTTACATATCTTTCCACCAAGTCACAAGCTACCATACATTAAATCATTGTAACCAGGCAGTTGTTTGCAGCGCACACTAGGTTGAGTCGAAGCTTCATCAAGTAGCATGCTTGCTGTAGAAAAAAGGTCCTTTCATCCAAGTTGCAGTTACTTTGGTGCTGATTATTTAAATGTTCTTCATGCTAGTTGATTTCACATGTTTTACTTTCTTTAGCAAGCAGTTGTATGAAATTGTTCAGAATCCATTTGACCATTCTTCTGAACTCTTTGGATTCTCTCAGTAATATGTACGTATGAAAGTTTTAGATGTGAGTTAATTTCAGTACTGACATTTTTTCTGGTGTGGTGCCTACATTATGTAGTTAAGGCTTTGCCTTGTGTAACATTAAGTGGTTTACCTGTATAGAAAGCTTTATCTTTTTTGTATGAAAATTGCTCTCTTTTTCTTAGTTGCAGGACAGCTTGGTGATACATGATTGATTGAACTTTATTTCACTAAAACTAAGACATACCATTTATAGCTCACTAGAAGATGATCTGACAGATTTTGGAGACAGTAAAATGTGTGTTTTTATTACAAAATTAAGTATTTCTGTTTCTTTAAGATTTAGAGATGTCAGATCTAACTGTAATAGTTTGGGACTGTAAGGATATGGCCCCTCATGGAGATTGCACAAGTTTAAAAAATAGTTATGGCATGTACGTTGTGGTCAGGTTGCTGTAGTTTAAATTGCGAATTTAGTGATGGCTTGTCAGTGAAAGATAATCTAATCGATTGTGTTTCATCAAACTGCCTATGTTTTCAAAAGAAAACTCTTAGAAATAGGAGCCCCTGTGTCCATTGTGCATCTATAAAAACTTCATTTTGTAGTCACGAATGATAAGCTGTCACATAAAAACAAATATATATGAAACTTTTATGTTTCAGATTATTTTACATACCATTGGCTTCCACATGCACAATATCCCTTGGTTTCAGATGAAGATGACTGATCACCAAGGAAGAAAAATGCCATACAATGCGTATGCTCTTGACTTCTATAAACATGGTTCACTGGATGCAATTACAGATGACAATGAGTAAGTATTTTTTTTCTATTAACTGCTAATGAAAGTGTTGTTATTTCAGATATTCCCAGTGTATCCTGTGATATGTATCACCTAATTAACAACATTGTTTCAGAGGCCATGCAGTGACTGAGCCCATTATAGGGATTTACAGCACATTTTACTATTTGAGCAAGTGTAATACATGCAAGCAAGTCTGTTAGGTAAATATGTTTTAAAATAATTATAGTTGCAAAGCCTGTCGCACATCAACCACCACATGACCTTTCATAAACCAATGAGTGTCTTTTTCTAGGAGTATGAAAAAGAGACCCTTTTAAATGTGTGAGAATTATTATTACATATTTAGCTATTTGTATAAAAATACTTTGAGCATTTGATCATGAAGCTGGCAAAAGAAGTTTACCATATATTAATTTTACTCCCTTGAGTTTTGTTTGTTTTTTTTTTTAAAGAAATTGACTTACCAGCAGATACTAGTCATGGCTCTGCCCAGTTTGAATATAACTATATATGCAGCTGACCTGATCTTGCTAAAAGGTGCTAGAACCGATTATATCTATTCATTTTCCTACTCGTTAACCTAGTATGTAAGCTTGACCTGTAGATCTCTCTCAGCCACAAACCAGATCACAAGGGCAAGGCTAGATAAAACATATAAATATACAGATAACCTAGCATATTCAATGAAGCTCCATGTTTCCTGGAGGTCACAGGAAACCATGGTACTTAGAGATAACCCACACATAGCTGTGGAGAACATAAAAGCTTGAAACAGACAGTGAGTAGAAGTCAGGATTGAGCTCCTGGCTTTGGTGTTGGGAGCCAGAGATCGTTCCACTGAGCCATCATGCTGTCCAGAAACTTTATAGATTCATAGGTTCATAGGTGTGTACTAGGCTAATGGCCCTGGAGCCTTTAGTAGCCTAGCCCATAGGATTACCCTGGCATTGTACCACCCGACCTTAGTTCCCAGTGCATCTGTTGAATAGAGCCACTGGAGTGATCCCCGGGGTGAATTTTCTATTTCCCATCCACTCATGAAGGTTTCTCTTGAAGAGGGCCAGTGAGGTGCTCTATTTGACATGTATGGGAAGTCTGTTCCAGAGCATGGGCAGTCTCTGGGTTATAAAACTGTCCCTCCAGCATGTTCTGTTGATTGTGGTAATGAGGTTGCGGTCTCTGAAGCATGTGGTGTGCAGGGATTGGGATTTCTTTAGATGTAGCATTTCTAACAGAGCTGGGTCAGACATGGCTTTGTAATTCAAGCAGAGATCGCTTCTAAGTAAGCGATATGAGACAGAATAATTGGGTTTTTTTGAGTGTGTCCATATAGGACAAGTGTTTAAGGCCTAGGATCCTCTATGTGAGGTACTTTTGCGTCCTTTCCAATTGTTGCAGGTGTCTAGTGATGTACATGCCAAATGGGGCATTGTACTCAATGACTGGCCTAATGAGGGAAGAGTAGAGAGAGACAATGACCTCTTTCTTCCTGGATGCAAAACCCTTAGTAATAAGATGTGCCACATAGAAGGACTTTCTGACCACAGTGGCAATGTGGTGGTCAAAAGAGAGGTTGCTGTCAACCTGTGTTCCCAGATCTCTTCTAACCCCGTCTGTGTTCAGAGGACTACCATCAATGTGGTAACTCATGGGAACTGTTTTTTTCCCAAAGGGGATGATGACACACTTTTTGGCATTGAGCTTAAGGCCATGGTTCTGACAACAGTCGTTGGTCTCAGTGAGTCCTTTCTGTAGGATGTCAACATCACTTGGGGAGTTAATAGTAGCTCCCAACTTGCAATCGTCTGCAAACTTTGTCAGCCAGAGTCCCGTCATGTTAGCCTGGACATCAGAGAAGTAGATACCAAACAGGAGAGGACCCAGGACTGAACCCTGTGGGACTCCGCTCATGACTGGTCGCAGTCTGACTTGGAGTCAGCTACTTTCACATTGTGGGTTCTGTCTGTGAGCCAGTTTGCTAGGCTGTATGAACCACCTTGCCTTCATCCACAACTCTGGTGACTGACTCATAGAAGTCGACCAGGTTGAGCAGGCATGATCCAGCCTTAACAAAACCAAACTGTGTGGGATCCAGAGTTTGGGGATTCCCAATATCCTTGTTTGTTAGGTCCATGGTGTTGCGTTCCATAGCTTTGCATATCAGACTCATCAGACTCATCAGGCTAATGGGGCGATAGTTCCCAGGGTCTGTAATCCCTCCTCCTTTGTGGAGATGGATGACTGTAGCAGTGCACCATTTGGTAGGGACAAAGCCTGTGGTGAGGCTGTGGTTGAACAGGCCACACAGGTGAGGTGCAAGTTCACTCTGTAGTTCATGTAGAACATGGCCAGGGATATTGTCAGGTCCCATAAAAGCTATATTCTTGGCCTTGGACAGTGCTGTTTTAACCTGTGCATCAGTAATACTGGATGCCTGGCAATCTACTGGTATTATGATTGGTCTTTTGTGGGGGGTAAAGTTGGCACTGAATCTATCGGCCTGTATATTGGCAATATCTGTTGGCTCAGTATAGGCGGTAGCTCAGAGCAAATCTGGGTATTGCAATGGAGATTCTTTGCATAACTATAGAAGGCCTTGTGCTTGTCTGTACTATCTGCTGCAATTCTGTTTTCATAGCTAGCTTTAGAAGATTTGATGAGGGATCTCAACTTTTTGTTGAGGCTGATAAAAGAGTTTTTCCAGTCTTGGGACTTCACCTTATTCCACATCAGTTTCCTTTCTTCTGTTGTAGAGTTTGTTTTTGGCAGGAGACCTCCAGATTGGCTTCCTTTTTTTGGAGGAGAGCATCTTGGTTCTATTGGGTATGGCGAGATCCATGCATTTGTGTACATGTTTATACAATGCATTGGTGTGTGATTTGGCAGTCATGCAACTATTCTCCATTTGCATGGGTACCGTGAAGTTAGTTTTTAGGAGCCCAAAGTTAGCGTTGGAGAAGTTTTTCATGGTGGTTATCTTTGCGGGGGGGGGGGATGTATATTTCCATGGTGATTAGTTTGTGGTCAGATCTAACCAGGGAGGAGTTGACTATTGGTGTAGAGCAATGGTCGCCCATGTTAGTAATGACCAGGTCAAGGATGTTGCTACCTCTAGTGGGGGTAAGAACGAGCTGGTCCAGGACATTGGAATTAATGAATTCCAGGAAATGGGCAAGTGTATTGGTACATGAGTAGTTTTCCCAGTTACTGGAGGGGTAGTTGAAGTCACCCAGTATGAGAGTGTTAGGCTGGACCCTAATATTCTCCAGGGTGCTTAGAAATGTGGAGTGTGAGTCTTGGGACATGTTTGGGGACCTATAGCAGGCTACGACCTGAATTGCCGTCTTACCGAGTGTTAACTGCACCTGAAGTATCTCTTATGCGTTATGTTGGGCTACCATTCTGGAGGTGTGTGCATCCTTTATGAATATGGAAACACCACCGCCTTTGGAGCTTCGGTCCAAGTTCTGAGGCAGAAAGGTGTGGAATGAGCTATAGCCTGGTATTGCTGGGGTGCTTTTTTCTGCTTTAAACCAGGTCTCTGTTACATCACAAATGTCAATGTTTTCCATTTTGAGGAGTGCTTCGAGCGAGTGCATTTTGAGATTTAGACTTCTAGCATTGAGCAGCATGACCCTCAGATTGCATTTGTTTGTAGCTGTTACAGTGGTAATTTGGTCTTTGGAACATCGCCTAAAAAAGGCAGTATAGGGGTGGCAAGAGTCTTGGCCAGTATCCGGAAGCCCAGGGGTGACAGGTACAGGCCATCTCTGGCAAAGCATCGAGGTCTGTCACTCATGTCATCCCAGACAGACAGATGCTGGATCCCCTTAGAATGAAACCAGAAAGTTAGCCAATTGTTGAAATCAATCATTTTCTGCTCATACTGTGGTATCATTGTGGGTGATGGTAGGAAGCTGCTCAGGGATAGGGTCATACACGTCTGGGCTGAAAAGAATGTATGGAAACTATGGTATTGGCTGGCTGTCAGTAGCAGTTGATTAGTTCTAAATAAAATAACTTAGTCAAGTCTGTCACACCATAAAGGCTGAAGGATGTTGACGCACTCAGTATAACCAATACACTGAATAATTACCTGTCATGTAGAAACTTGCTCTGAACTAGGGGGTATATTTTTCTAATCTCAGGGTTAGAAGAGTCATTTCCCATTGCCTCCTTTAACTCTTCACACAAAACAAACCATCTTCTAGCCACTATGAGTATGCAGATTCGTTTGACTTTCTAAACTCCATGAACGCTTTTGTCTCTCTTTCCAGAAAGGTAGTTGGCTATCAGTGAAGGCCAGGGCTACTGTGTTACCTGTTGTCAGGTATTTTTATGTTTCTTCACCTAGAGTACTGCTTCACAGCATTATACATTGAAAAACTGGAACCAAGGTATTGCCCCCTGCCCCAAGTGGGCCTAGCTTTGGTATAGTTCTTGAGAAAAAGGCATTTTGGGAAGACTGTCTCAGCCACATGGAATGAATTGCATCAACAAGCTAGAAAGGAACAGAACACTGGTATTTTTAAAATTAAGCTATGTTTTGGCTATGTAAAATATTAGTGTTTCAGAGAAAATTACTGAGAATCTATTCAGAGCACTATTAACTTTATAAATTTTTAGCGTTTTGTTTTAGCAACTCTTGGATTCTTTTAGAATGTATATAATTTACAAAGATTTGGTTATAGGCTTGTCAATTATGCTTGTTGTTCTTCTTCTGGTCAGGATAAAACAGACAAACAGTTGTGAGTTCTTTTCATGCAGCTTTATTGTACACAAATACATCAGTGTTGAGGCTTTGTAACTTAAGCTTAAATAAACTTATAAACAGATTGACTTCTACATTCATACATGCCCAAACTCCGGCTGTTCTGTCAAAAAGGCACTGCTGCCTGCACGTGCTCAGTATTTATATTGCACATGCATCACTTCGAAATGCTTCTTAAAGTCACAACACACATACTGTTCTGCATCCTCACTGTTTGAGAAATTGTTCATACAACAATGACATTAATTGACATGCAGATGTACAAAATAATCTTTTGTCATGCAGTTATACAAAACTAGATACATATGAAGCAATCACATCCAGGTTGCTGTGTATTTTTGACTGGGCCTAGAGATACAAACAAACCGTGTGATATAAAAGTTGGAATTGGTTTAGCAACAGGGACTGTCTCTACAGAATGTTCATCTTTGGGGACATTATCAGGAACAGGAGTTGTTGTCTAGACATGTCCTTTTTGCCATCGGAACATTGTCTGGATTGCTCTGAGATTTAGAGTTTGTATCACAGGTACAATGTTGCAATATCGGTTCTGGTACAGGAAGAAGATGTCTGCAGTTTCTCCTATATTCCACACCCTCTACCTCTACTAGGTAGGATCTCGGCTCGGCACAAACACCTGTCACTTGACCAGTCCGGTCGAAGTCTTTTGCCGTTTGCATCCTCACAGTCTCTCCTTTCTCCAACGGATGAAGGAATCTGCTCTTCTTGTCATAACTGGACTTCTGCAAAGATCTCTTTTTAAACAGCTGGGCTTTAATTGTTTATTTATTTATTTTATTTTACTTTTGTTGACCGGGCAGGTCCAACTGGATATAAGTCCATTTTCAGCAGAGGCCCCGGGAGAAAAGCTCCAAATATAGACATTAAAATCAGTCTTTACAAAGTTTAGTAGTTATAATGAGAAAAAATAAAATGATTATCGTATTATCATAGCATGTTCTTACAGAAGCAACAATTAGAAATTAAATACAGACTAAGGGAATACAAATTACGCGTGAGAATAGAAGAGATTTAGTGTAAGGTTTGTTTGAAGGAGAACAGAGAGTACTAGTGGGTCACTGAAAACTAGTCAGGGTTAGTACATGGACAGAGCCAGTGAGTTTTGAGGTGAGTTCTGAGTTGGGATTTGAAACAGGGAAAAGAAGAGCTAGCAGTGAGGTTGTCAGGAAGAGAGTTCCAGGCTTTGCCTATTATGTTTGAGAACAAGGATTTGCCTGCCATATTGTTGGATTTGCTAGTAGATATAAGAAGTTTCTTAGAGGAACGTAGGCTTTTAAGGTTGCAGTAAGGTGTGATAAGGGAGGTGAGTGTAGGGGTGTTAGTAGGTTTGTAGAGGATTTTATGGGCTACGTTGCTCTGTTGTTATTAGAATTAGGCACTAATAAACTGGAAGTAATAGGTAGGGTTGTTCTAGTTTGCCTAGATAGAAGTCTGTGAGCAGGTGAGCCAAGTAGGTTGTCACAGGGTATGTTTCTGAGACTGAGTAGATTCAAAAAGATATCAGTATTGTCACGCTTTGACCTCTCAAGTAATTGCTTTGCACTGTGTACTGCACATTCAGCCAGACCATTTGACTGCGGATATTCAGAACTTTGATTTAGAGTGGCTCTCTTTGCAAATGCAGTTTGGTATATTACACACCAAACAAGAGGAAAGCACTTTATCAATGTCTTTTGATAGAGAAGGCCAAAATACTAGTCCTGTCATCCTTCTTTTGGTAGAATCAGAACCTGGGTGGCCACAATGTAAAATCTGGATATATTCATGTTGTAAGGAAGTAAGAACAACAATTTTAGGACCTTTGAAAATGATACTCGTCTTCCATCAACATCTCGTCTTGATAAGAAAGGTAAGGTTGCAGTTCTGGCGGTACACAAGATTGCTTTGATGGCCATCTGACATTAATGAAGTGGTTGAGATTTTGCAAAATGGGATCAGTCTTTGTATGATCTCTCAGCTCATCTAATCTCATAGAAGAAAAATTATGCACTTTGTTAACATCAAAAGTCAAGCTTCTCTGCATCATGCTGTTCTGTAGTACCTCTGGGTGATCTGGATAAGTATCAACCAGATAAAGAAGTTTGCCTTTAGTGAAGACCATTTTGAAGTTGTATTTTTGAAATTTGAGCATCATACTTTGCAGTCTTGCCAGAGCTGTATGCATAGGTTGTTTTAAAATAGTAACTAGAGGCTGATGATCTGTTTCGATCTGGATAGCTTGACCATAAATATAATCATGGAACTTAGAACATGCAAAGACAATAGCCAAAAGTTCCTTCTCAGTCTGAGCATAATGCATTTCAGTTTGGGTAAGAGTTCAAGATGCATAGGCAATAGGTCTGCCTTCTTGGAGAAGAACTGCACCTAGACCAAACTTAGAAGCATCACAAGAAAGAATAACTGGCTTATTAACATAAAGAGAATCGCAATGTAGGTGGACTGGATATTCTCTGCTTAAGGTTGTCAAATGCTGTGTGGTGCTATTTCAACCATGACCAGGTAACATGATTGTGTGTTAGTTCTCTTAAAGGGGCTGATATCTCACTAAAATCAGGTATAAACTTACCCAAGTAATTAACCATACCAAGGAAATGGTGTAGGGCTTGGACATTATCTGGAGCCTGCAGCTCAAGAATGGCGTGCTTGTTTGGATGGATCAGGTCATAAGCCAGTACTGGTAAATAAATAACCTACATATGTGACTTCTGGAAACCTGAATTTGCACTTCAGAGGATTAAGCTTCAGGTTCACTTCACATGCTCTGTCCAGAACTTTTCTGAGGTGTTGGTCATGCTCTGCTTCCCATTGCCTCCGACCAATACATCATCAACAGTTACGACACAGGGATAATTGAAAAAATTTGCTCCATTGCTCGCTGAAAGACTTCACTTGCAGAATTTATACGAGAAGGCATCCTAAGGAATCTGTATCTGCAAGATGGGGTACTGAGTGTAATCAGTAGTGAAGATTTGCGATCACTTGCCAGAGTGAACTCTTTGCATCCAAAACAGAAAAAAATGTGGGATTTGGCATCAGGGCAGTGACCTCCTGTACTCTACACATAGAATGATGGGATCTCTTTAATGCTCTATTCAAATCTCTCGGATCAATGCATATTCTTATTTCATCCAAATTCTTTTTATGAGCAGCTACCATGGAAGACACCCACTTGGTTGGTTCTTTGACTGGACAAATCACACCTTGCTTCACCATTTTGTCTAATTGGACCTTAACTTTATTCTGCATGGCTATCAGAATTCTCCTTGCTGGTCTGACCACTGGACTGACCTCTAGGTCTATTTTCATGGAGTACACAACTGGAAGTTTGCCCAACTTGTTATCGAAAAGTCAGCATACTCTGATAAAATGGTATTGATGAAATTGCAACTAGGACATGTGCTTACATGATGAACTTATTTGGGAAAAGAAAGCAGTTTCATTCTCAAACTGCCTCTAAGACCCAACAATGACTGCTCAGGTCTTCGAAAAATGTAGAATTGCAAGCAGTACTTGTTTCCAGCAAAAAAAAACATGAAAGTATTACTGAGCCCTCAGTTTGAGTCTCTTCACCTCCATAAGCAACAAGTTTCGCACTATTGGTCAAATTAAATTGCTCACCAACTCTCACCTTAGCAAATCTTTCCACTGACATAGCATTACACCTTGAACCAGTGTCTGCTTTGAACTGTGTGGGTTTACCATTAATCAGAACAGTACATAACACTTCATTTTTTGCCAACAAATCCACTGCATCAGTCTTTTCACCGACAGCTGATACACCATCTACATAGAAAGTAGGGTTGCAGCTCTATATATGATCAACTTGCTTCATTGAGTGACCTTTCTTTATATCAGAATGGGGCTTGTTTGATTTGCAAAACTTTTGAAAATGATTCCATTTTTTACACTGTGACACTGCAGACCAAATGCTAAGCACTTTTCTCTTTTAGACTTATGTTTGCCACCACAGTTGTAACAGTTAACAAAAAAACTTGACTTAGGTTTTGCTGATTCTCCTTGTACTGCACTGAGCATGTCCATTTTGCTGAGCTAGTCTTGGAATTTGCTAGAAAATCGCGTGTCTTTCTGGAAGAGCCTGCTGGAGTTGCAGCTGCCATGTGCTTAGGCCTGTTTCTGCTAGCCACATGTTTCATGCTGTCTACATTTGCTCTGGGACTCAGTGAAACCATTCTTTTTATCACTTGCAAGCATATTTGTGTGCCTGTCTGTAAGCTCATGGATTTGACAAATCTCTATAGCTTTGCTCCAAGTTAAATCACTGTCACGAAGCAAAATCTTTCTCACTGTAGCACTATTGACACCACACACAAGCCTGTCCTTTATCAACTCATCTTTCAATTCACTAGATATGCACAACTTACCTTTATTTCTCAGGACAGTCATATAAGCTGCAAAAGTTTCCCCTGGCTTTTAGTCTCTCATGTAAAATAAATGCCTCTCTGATGTAACATTTGTCTGAGGGTTGTACATTTCTCTGAATTTATGCGTCAGACACACAAGATCCTCTCTAGATTCAGCCGGTACAACAATTTGGTGGTTCCCCCTCTCCGGTATATACTGCTGGTGTATACACAAATGAACACTCCCTTTCAATAGCTTCAGACCCTGCTAAGTTAAGCAAACTGAATGCCCTTGTATGTGCATCTTTATCTGAAAAAGCTGCTTGTATAAAGATGTTATATTCCTGCTCAAATATTCTCCAATTCTCTGCAATATTATGGTCAAATACAAGTGGACTGGGTCTGGAAATGCCTCTGCCATATCAATACACACTACTGAAGCCTTTTGAATTTATGCACAAACATGCACGTGTGTGTGTGTGTGTGTGTGTGTGTGTGTGTGTGTGTGTGTGTGTGTGTGTGTGTGTGTGTGTGTGTGTGTGTGTGTATGTATGTATATACATATATATATATATATATATATATATATATATATATATATATATGCTAGAATTTTATGCCAAGACTTACAACTATGCCCAATACCACAATAAGCTTCCATAGTACAAGAACACTCTTGAAGTCACTGTACTTTGCAAAACCACTCCTTATCAGTGTAAGGAACACTTTGAAATAATGGTACTTTGCAAGTAAACTGTATGCGATAGAAGAAGCTCAGTGTAAGAAACACATCAAAATGATTGCACATGCGAAAGAACTGTATACAGCACAAAGTCAATTTTTCAAAATGGCTGTACTTTGCAATAACTCTGTACAGTGTAAGAAACACTTCAAAATGGCGGCACACTGTCAATATATGTACACTGCCCAGGAAGCTTTTTGAAATTACTGATTTTGACTGCACTTTGTGAAATAGTTGCAGTTTACACACATAAAGTCTGAAATAAAGGCATCATAATGAAGCGCACACTACAAACACTTTACACACTCTGAGATACTTTGAACAACTCTAGTTATGCTTTGAATAGCTTTTGTTAATGCAAAATAATAGCTCATGCCCAAAATACAGTAGTTTTACTCAAAAATGTGCAGTTGACTTGCTTTTCCATGCTCATTTATCCTTATTTCTTGCCCATTACACTTTCTTGTGCTTGTTTCGCTGTCAACATATTCATTTTATTTTAAACATGCTCGTTTTGCCTTAAATATGCTTGTTTTATAACCTGATGCAATTCTGAACCCCTTATGAGCTTCCCTGATAATTCTTTTATCAGATACTGTGGTTTCGAACATTCCATTTAATTATTAATGCGTTTTGTGCCTTTTGTTTGCTTAATAATACGTTTTTGTGTTACTTGTTTGATTAATAATACATCTTGTGCCTTAAGAATATCTTGTTGCATTTTCTTTACAAAATAAATAATCTGTGCAAGATTTCGTTACCTGTAATTCGTTTTTGGCCTTTTTCTTTTCTTTTGCTTTTTTAGATATGCCTCTTCTGACACCATGTCACTCGCCTGGTAAGGATAAAACAGACAAACAGTTGTGGGTTCTTTTCAGTCAGCTTTATTGTACACAAACACATCAGGATTAAGGCTTTGTAACTTAAATTTAAATAAACATAAACAGACTGACTGCCACATTCATACATGCTCACACTCAGGCTCTTCTGTCAAAATGGCACTGTTGCCTGCACGTGCTCGGTATTTATACTGCATGTGTGTCACTTAGAAATGCTTCTTAAAGTCACCACACACACACACACACACACACACACACACACACACACACACACACACAAACTGTTCTACAGTTGCCATCTGTAAATATTCAGATATCAATGTCCTGCAGTATGGGATGCATTACTCAGCAGTAAATATACTTATATTTTGTTTTAAAGTTATTAATGTAGCCTTTTTTTAAGAATATTATTTTGTCTGTGCTTCTTTGAGGTCAAGAATTGTGTTTCAAGCATGTGCCTGATTTGCTATTTGCTTTGACGTGGGCCTGGGTTATGGCTAAATGGGTCTTCATACCAGTTCACTTTCCCAGTTAGCTAATAAAAAATCAGTTAGCATAACACACATCATAGCATTCCTATCCTAGGATAACAATGCGTACATTAGAGGTCTTGAAAAAATTATCAGACACTGTATGCAGTAGAAGTCAAGGATGTACTACTTGGCAAAATGTATTCGTTCATCCTGGTTCATCAAGACTGGCACATGCCACATTGATATCTCAGACTGTCTTGATCTGAGAGAAGTATCATTTGCTGTCCTCCTAATTTCAATACAGAAGTAAGAGCTTTGGAGCTCCATTTAAAAGCTCTCTGCATGCTCAAAGAGTATATGGGTAATTAAGTTTCAGCAAAGCATTTCTAACAAATTTATATCAAGGCCCCTCTTCTTTTCTTCATTATAGTAGTAATCTGCTAGGAGCAGAAGAAGACATAATATGAGTAGTACTCTCCAAGCTGCTGGTTAAGTCACATGACCATTTGAAAATATATTTTACTGCATTCCAAATGTATATTTTATGTTCTACACATAATTGTCTGATTTCATTTTAAATTTGTTAGTGTTCCTACACTTCTCACTCCAAAGGTTAAACCATTTCATATTGTAGTAATAGACTGAGTTATAAACATATCTGTTTAAATTGTTTTGTTAATTTCAACCCTTTATAGTGGGCCCTTTACTTATTTTTGTAGTAGTGTGTAGCCTTTGACATTCCAAGATCATTTATTAATTGTGAAATTTAGTAGAGTATTAAAACCCAAAGTTTGGCTGTTAGACATCCATATGAAGTACAGAACAGGTTTAGTTCTTTTAGTCTATTAAAATAGTCTAAGTTCTTAACTCTTCGTATTTTTTGTAAACATCCATTGAATGCCTTTTAGTTGTCCTAAATCAGTTTGTGACAAGGTACAGAAAACTAAATTATATTCAACTGTAGATCTTACAGTTGATTTGTATAATCTGAGCATACTAGTTTCATCTCTGGAGATTGTTTCGGCTATACATCCTATTGTATTCATTGCCTTGTGCTTTATTTCTATTATATGAGATTTAAAAGAGAGTCCCTTGCCAATGAACATTCCCAAGTCCTTTATTTTCCAATTTATTTCTAGGGACTTCTTTTCTAATCTCATTTGTAAATTAAAATCAAGACCAAATTAAACCACTTTAATCTTAATACTGAATTTCAGACAACAGACTTCTGACCCTTTTTAGTCTGATGCAAATGGTTGTTAAACAAAATCACATATTCAGATGAATTTAATATAACATCAATTTTACATCTGCTAGCAAACTCGCAAAGCCAAAAATTGACAGGTGTTGGGAATTCAGTAAAAACAATATTAAATAATACAGCGCTCAAGAGAGCCATGAGGAACCCCAGATTTAATACTCATCCAAGCTGACTTAGTGCCATGCAGTATAACTGCCTGCTTCCTCAATAATAATCAAATTCCAATCTGTCTAACAGTAAATTGAGTAACGTTTATTTTGGATAGCTTTCCTATTTTCTGGTCATGGAACGTGGTGTCAAGTGCTTTGGTTACATCAGGATGTATAACTGCACACCAAATTTCTGTCAATTAGTTCAGAGATTTTCTCATAAAGCATTATTTGGCAGGTCAGTGTAGATCTCTCATTCATGAGATCATACTGGCATTCATCAGTATTGGGCCCTTATTAGCACTATAACTAATGATTTAATCATGTCATCAGAAACAGTAATTCTATGGTGAAGCCCTTTAAGTGTCTATGTTAATGGAATTGCTAATTCTCTCAATATCTTAATTAGTTGACCAGGGATTCCAACTGAGTCTCTGGAACATTTTTTTATATATATTTTTCCAAGAGATTCCTTCATCATCATCATCATCATCACCATCAGCCCCATTTTACTTGTGTTCTACATGCGGTCAGAGTGTTGTGTCAACTGTCACCATCCCTCTGTCAATTCAATGTCACTCTCCTGCCTTCTTCAACACTCATGCCTGAATGTCATAGGTCTTCTCTCACAAAATCCATCCATTTGATGGATGCCCTTGTTTCTTCTTGCCTACTCCCCTCCTGTTCCAGATCTTCATCATCAGATTGTTTTCTGCTTTTCTGCACATATGCTTGAACCATGGTAGTCTGATCTCTTTGACCTTCAATCGGAGTTACTTTGGCTTGTGCTCTAATGTCCTCATTTGTTTGTCCGTCCCTACCACCCATGTTAGGCACTTCATCTCCATTACATCTAGCTTCCTCTGCTGCTTTGCCTTTACTTCTCAGGTTTCTGTAGTCTACAGTAGTTCTGGTTGCACCACTGTTTTGTGTTTCTTTGGCACACTACCCTTGACACTCTTTGCCAGTTGACTGCAACCCCTCTTATTCAAGCTTTGGCCTTTTCATTTAGACTTCCCTTCTCGTCAACCACGCCTCCCAGATACTTGAAGCTGGTAGCCTGTACCACTATCTTCCCTTCTATCTCAATTGTTAGCTTCTTCTAATTTCCCCCATTTGCTGCTAATACATATGTCTTATCTGTATTCACTTTCATCTCATATTTCAGTTGTGCTTACAATCCCCATATCCTTTGCTGAAGTTCTTGCTCAACGTCTGCCTGCAGTGTCTTGTTGTCAGCATACAGTTATCCTGTCTAGCTTTCATCTAATTTTTCATTTGTGCTTACAATTCCCATATCCTTTGCTGAAGTTCTTGCTCAGTGTCTGCCTGCAGTGTCTTGTTGTCAGCATACAGTTATCCTGTTCAACTTGTTTGAAAAAATAGTCCATCACTAATATGAACAGCAGTGGGCTCTGAGCTGAACCCTGATGCATACCAACACCCACTCCCACTGGGAACCCCTCTGTGAGGCCGAACACTGTTCATACTTGAATCTTTGGGTCCTTGTACAAAGCCTGAATTAATTCTGTCAATATTTCTGGGACCTTGAACCACTGCAGAACTGCTCAGATCAATACTTGGGACCTTGTCGTATGCTTTCTCCAGATCTGTTAATGCCCAATTCAACTCTTTCCTCACCTCTAGCATCTTTTGAACTATCTATCTCACTGAAACAGTGGGTCAGTTGTGCTGCATCCTGATCTGAATCTGATGTACTCATCTCCCGTCTTGCTTTCTACTACTCTGAGTATTTGTATATCAGTCATACTATCAAGATCTTTCATGCAGTGTGTTATGAGTTTGATACCTCTGTACTGCCCACAGTTAGGGATACTCCCTTTGTTCTTAATCGCTGGCATTAGTATGCTTATACTCCAGTCTTCCTGGATATGACTTTCTCTCCATACTGCTATGAGTAATCTCGGGTGCCATTCCTACCCTATCAAAAGTCAACATTTTGATCATATCTGCTGTGGCCTCATCTGAGCTTCCTGCTTTCCCTGACTTCATTTTCCTTAGTGCTGTTCTTACTTCTTCAAGGATGAGCTCCTCCACTTCTTTCATTATAGGCTGTGTCTGGGACCCTACAGCCTCTGTGGGTTTTCTTTGTTCTGAAGCTGCTAGAAATACTGTCTTACTCTCTTCTTTATCTTTCTCTTGCAAACTGCTAGAGTTTCTTTGTCCATCTTCTGAGTTACTTTCCAGAAGCTGGTAGAGTGCCCCTGATGCCTTGTTCTTTACCACTGCAACTCCTCTCTTAGCCTGTTTGTTAAACAGCCAATATTCCTTCTTAGTCTGGCCTATCTTTTCTGTCTGACACTTTTTCCTGCACCCCTTCTTTCTTTTCATGACTTCCTGGACTTCTGCATTCCCCAACCAGCTTTCCTTATGTACCTTATTCCCATACCTGGCTCAACCACATATCTGTTCTGTAGTCCTAACACATGCTGTTTGAGGTGCTGCCATTCTTCTTCTTCAACTTCTGCTCTTTCTCTTCTTCCTGAGGTGCTAGAGCCCTGAGTAATTCATTGAACGTCTGAGCTTTCTCTATCTCTCTAATCAAGTTCCAGGTCTTCAGCCTAATCTCTGTTGACTTTGGAGCCCTCTTTGACCACTGGTTTCATCTGATTGTGACAACCAGTGGTTTATGCTGTGGGTTGACTGTTTCCTGAGGAATGATTTTATGATCTCTGATAGTACCCCAGTGCCCTTTCCTTACTAGGAGGACGTCTACCTGAGTTGCATGTTGGCCACTCTAGTATGTGATACTGTGACTATCTCTCTTGCTGAACCACGTGTCAAGCAGAAGTCTAGAATGGCCTCTCCTTCTTTATTTCTGTTGCCCCACCCACGTGGACCCAGGCGGTCTTCATATCCTCTTCTGGCTGTACCAGTATGTGCATTCAGGTCACCTGTTATCCACACCAGTTCCTATAGTTCTGTTTTATCAAGTAGGTCTGGTAACTGCTGCCTGAATGCACTCTTTTATGCACTATCCCAGCCCTGCTGTGGGGCATAGGCTGAAATTATGAATAGTGCCCTAATCCCTATACTGGAATCTGATTATCATGAGTCTGACACTAATTCTGATGACATCCCTTTTTGTCTTCTGAAGTCTCTCCCTCACTACAATTCCTATACCATTTATAGCCTGTTCTCCTCCTCCTCCTCCTGAGTAATAGGCTCTGGATCCTAAGCCAAATGGCTCTGCTGCAGTGCCCTTCCATCTTATCTCCTGAATACATAGGATGTCCAGCCACCTCCTTACAATCATGTCATCCACTTCTAAGCTTTTCCAGTTAGTGACCCTACATTGAGTGTAGCAATTCTCAATTTATGTTTGGCAGGTTGATTGGTTTTAAGTCCACCTTTTCTTCGACAGAGCTAACCCAGGTAACCCAGGCTGGGCAACTGCACACCAGCCAACCAGTAGCTTATTGACGCAGTATTGCTGGGCTTGGTAGCAGACATACACTGGGCAATACATTCCACTAGCATGGGTCCTTTTCATAGGCCGGGGCTTCAATCCACTTATTCCCAGCAAATATCCATGCCTACTTTTTGGCAACATTAGTCAGCATGATTGAGTCACCTAGAGCCAATTGTACACCATCTAGTGGCTAGCCCTGACTTGGCATGTAGTCTGTGATGCATGTTCTCCTATCTTTAGGATACTGTGCACCAAACTTATGCCCAAAGCGATTGGTCTATACAACTCTTCCCCCTATAGTTGTTGTATCTTTCGGCTGTTAGGGGTCGCCACAGCGGAACTCCGGGTCTGCTAATGCTTGGCAGTAGATTTTTATGTACCGACTTGCCAGGCCTGACGCACAACCTTCAACGAAGGTACGCCCATTCACGCATGTCTCCACACAGAAGACGCTTTAGCTAAGAATCAAACAGGACAATGTCTTATTGTGAGGCGACAACGCTACTGCAGTACCACAGGCACCATCTAAAGTCTGTGCTGCTGCTGTTGCCTAGAACTCCATTCTTAGGTGAGTTTAAGATGGAAACAGTCAGCATGTGTTTTATTTTTGGGAGGTGGAAGGAACCCCCCTAGAGGCACAGGGAGAACATGCAAACTCCATACAGGCACTGGCCGAACGTCAGAATTGACTTGTGCATGAGAGATAAAGACCTTAACCATTATGCCAACTGGTCCCTTTTCCAAGAGATTCCCTAACATCCTCTAGTGGTATGATTGGGCAGCTCATAAACTCTAAACTGAATGATAATTTTATGACATGGAAATTACTTAACCTGACATTTACCAAAAATGTTACACAGTTCTGCTGTCTCTTCTGTGACAACTACTAGAATTCCATTCAAAGATGTTGGTCCAGTTCTTATAGGAGTTTTCCGTTGTGAGTTTGCATACTTATAAAACTATTTGCATTTTTCTCTGTTATTAAACAAATCTTATCCTTATGTCCTCTTTTTAATCATTTCTTAGATCTTTGGTTGCTTCCAGTATTCTATATTTGTAGTAAAGTTTATTATACCCTCTAAATATTTTGCATAATCTGCAGATCTCCTTACTTCCCCACAATGGTTTTGTAGTGAAATCTATTCATATTTTCAAATGTATCCACTTTTTGAATTGATTTGTAAGTGTTTAGATAGAAACTCTGAAAATTATAGGGTTTACTAGAGCTCAGTTTTTGCTCCCAAGGGAAGGTCATTAACTGGTTAAGAAAAACTTCCAAATATAATCTGTTACCATTTTAGTATATTATTGTCTTGTCGATACAGTTGATATATTCTAAACAGAATTCAGTTGCTACATGATCAACTATTTCCATTGGTGTAATAGTTTTAAATATTTCAGCATTTTATCGTGATTAACCAAACCAAATCCAATCATTTTCCACAAGTGGTAGCCATTGCAGTTTGTGTAAGGTGATGATAGCGAATTGTTGGTTTATTATTAATAATACTACAGATTTAGTCAATAAATGTAGTATGCTTAAGTGAATTGAGACTTGAATGTTACATGCAACAATCCTACAGTCTTCTTATGTGCTAATGTTGCTGATTATTACACTTATTACTTCAGCGTTAGAAGATTTTTTTTTTATGGATATGAACCAATTAATTTACTAAGAACAAACACACCATCATAGTTTCTGCTGCCTCTGGTATTAATGTGTTGTTTACATCTGCTAAACTCTAGGTCCTTTATCTCTCATATTTCAGTGATTGCTATAAATCTGTATTCATTAATTAAAGGTCCTATTTTTCCTTTTTTTATTTCTCAGACTTGGGGTTTTAGTATAATAAAACATTAGGTCACTAACATTTTTACTTGCTGCCCAATTTCCTGTAGCACTTTGTTTCTTGAATACCAGAAAAATACATCAAATGTTTGTTTTATTCTTATGTAGAATGCTGTTACCCATTTGGCTTATATGTAATTTTTCAATAGAGAACAAATCTCCCCCTAACTTCAATTATTCCCACAAAGTGATGACAGAAATCCTTTACACGTCCCAGGTGTTGTAGAGTTTTACCTTAATGTACACATAGTCACTAAACTGAGGGCATAGTAGTAGTTCACAAGAAGATGTTCCTATATTCTGTGAGTTACATGATTATAATATTTTAAAGCTGCATCTTTTGTCTGCGGCAATGGGACATAGTATAGATTGTTTATTCCAGTCATTGCACAAATATTTGTATAGTTGTATATCTTAGATGTCAGTTTATAGAACACATAATTTTTTGACAACTACTGTAATTTTATTCCACTAAGTGATGACAGTGTCATTCATTCCTTGTTGTTTGTTGTTAGTGTCCGATCAAAATGGAAAAGATGAAGTCAGACATCTTATCCTTATGTCCTCTTTTTAATCATTTCTTAGATCTTTGGTTGCTTCCAGTATTCTATATTTGTAGTAAAGTTTATTATACCCTCTAAATATTTTGCATAATCTGCAGATCTCCTTACTTCCCCACAATGGTTTTGTAGTGAAATCTATTCATATTTTCAAATGTATCCACTTTTTGAATTGATTTGTAAGTGTTTAGATAGAAACTCTGAAAATTATAGGGTTTACTAGAGCTCAGTTTTTGCTCCCAAGGGAAGGTCATTAACTGGTTAAGAAAAACTTCCAAATATAACCTGTTACCATTTTAGTATATTATTGTCTTGTCGATACAGTTGATATATTCTAAACAGAATTCAGTTGCTACATGATCAACTATTTCCATTGGTGTAATAGTTTTAAATATTTCAGCATTTTATCGTGATTAACCAAACCAAATCCAATCATTTTCCACAAGTGGTAGCCATTGCAGTTTGTGTAAGGTGATGATAGCGAATTGTTGGTTTATTATTAATAATACTACAGATTTAGTCAATAAATGTAGTATGCTTAAGTGAATTGAGACTTGGAATGTTACATGCAACAATCCTACAGTCTTCTTATGTGCTAATGTTGCTGATTATTACACTTATTACTTCAGCGTTAGAAGATTTTTTTTTTATGGATATGAACCAATTAATTTACTAAGAACAAACACACCATCATAGTTTCTGCTGCCTCTGGTATTAATGTGTTGTTTACATCTGCTAAACTCTAGGTCCTTTATCTCTCATATTTCAGTGATTGCTATAAATCTGTATTCATTAATTAAAGGTCCTATTTTTCCTTTTTTTATTTCTCAGACTTGGGGTTTTAGTATAATAAAACATTAGGTCACTAACATTTTTACTTGCTGCCCAATTTCCTGTAGCACTTTGTTTCTTGAATACCAGAAAAATACATCAAATGTTTGTTTTATTCTTATGTAGAATGCTGTTACCCATTTGGCTTATATGTAATTTTTCAATAGAGAACAAATCTCCCTAACTTCAATTATTCCCACAAAGTGATGACAGAAATCCTTTACACGTCCAGGTGTTGTAGAGTTTTACCTTAATGTACACATAGTCACTAAACTGAGGGCATAGTAGTAGTTCACAAGAAGATGTTCCTATATTCTGTGAGTTACATGATTATAATATTTTAAAGCTGCATCTTTTGTCTGCGGCAATGGGACATAGTATAGATTGTTTATTCCAGTCATTGCACAAATATTTGTATAGTTGTATATCTTAGATGTCAGTTTATAGAACACATAATTTTTTGACAACTACTGTAATTTTATTCCACTAAGTGATGACAGTGTCATTCATTCCTTGTTGTTTGTTGTTAGTGTCCGATCAAAATGGAAAAGATGAAGTCAGACATTAACACACATCTCTCACGGAGTGCTTTTTTCCTATTTCCTGTGCTCTTTTCTGTTCACCAGTGTCTTTATAAGACAATACCACTTGATGTTTTTCATTTACAGTTTGCAGTTGTTTATTCTTACTTTCTCCAACAGATTTGTGATATGTTAACATCTTTTTTCTTTTTCTCTTTTCCCAGCATTCCTTGGAGTCATCTACTTCATCTTTAAGTGCCATTAAATTAATAATTTTAAAGCTAATGATATCCTCTTCATACAATGCTCCATCTTATTGTTACTTCAGTACTTGTTTTATATTGTTATTTTGAGTAGCCATTTTTGATTGATATGTCCTGTTGTATTATTTCTATGTTGCCTTTATCAGTAGTTACCAAATGGCGACCCATTATTAACAGTGACTGTAAGATATAAATGCTGATGAAATGTAGAAACATCGGAAGCATTGTCAAATATTTCCTATTCAGTAATAAATTCTTGATTCATAGTATTAGCAGAGGTATTTACTCCATCTGGATAATTAGTTCACTTTAAAGAAGCTTTCCCTAGCCTTAAACATAGCTTGTGTTATGTTATCTTTGTATATGTTATGATTCCAACCTCTGTTACATTTTCCTAATTTTATCTTAGTTGTTCTGATCCCTGTACTTACCTTTTTATGACATCATGCTGTATAGCTACTAAAACTTGTAAGATTAAGATCTTTACTATCCATTGGATCAAGTGGGCAAATTCTATAGTTATTATCCTGATATATAGCAGATTATTGTTTTGTCTAGTTTTATTCTCCTCTCTCAATTCCCTTATGGTATAATATAGTGTTTTGTGTTTACATTGCATGTATATCTTTATAGTCAATATGTATTGCATGTCACTAAGCTTTTCATAGTTTGCAGATAGCATATTCTTTCCCACATGTAACTTGAAAATTGTGCATAAGCAGGTCCCCATGCATAAAGTCCACAGTGACCGATAAGTATGCTAAGTCCTTAAATACTATAATTATTTTTACATTGCTCCAGTCAATGTCCTTTTAGAAATTCTAACTAATTAAAAAAGCCATTCAAGCTAAACGTCAGAAGGATGTATAATAAAATTTAAAGTCTTGTGTTAAAGTTAATTTGCTTAGTTAAAACAAGTAATACCTCAATAAAATAAAACAACTGAGTATAACTCAAACTCACTCTTAACTAATATTTATTAATATTGGCTAAACTTGTATTAGTTCATTCTCAAATTTGTATGGTGTTATGTTTATAGAAAAAAACATGAATTAAGTATTAGTTATATATTTACTTCTAGATTTACCTATACATTGAATAATGAATAATATTTCTAGCACACTCACCCACATATCTGTGCTAACACAATAACATAGGATCAAAGGCATGCAGTACTCATCTTCCCATTTCATACATGCACACAACTGCTGTGCCCACTACCACTCACAGAGCTAGCAAATTAAAGAGAACTGGGAGATGGACTTGGGTTTCAAATAACCACTAACTACCAGTGTTCTAATTAAAGGGATTCCCTAGTCCTGTCTGAGATTAGCCGTTATGCACAACACCTAATACCAAGGCTGATTACATCAGCACTGGGCACTTAGCCTCTTTCACAAAGGAAATAGCAGAATAATAGAATCACACACAGAACTACCAATTTAAAGGGAAATGGAATGGTGGCTTAAGGTTTAAATAACAACTAACCACCAGTTTTATAATTAGAGATACTCGGCAGTCCTGTCTCAACTAACTGCTCTGCACAACACCTACTACTAAAGCTGAATACCTCAGCGTTGTACAGCAGGTTCCACTCACAAGGAAAATAACAGGGAAAAATAGAATCATTCGAAGAGCTAGCACTTTAAAGGGATGTGTGAGATGGGCTTGGGGTTTAAATAACTGCAAATCACTAGTGTTATAATTAAAGGTACTCCCCAGTCCTGTATCAGGCTAACCACTATGTACAAAATCTACTAGCAAAGCTGACATGTCAGTGTTGTGCACTTAGCTTCCTCGGTAAAGAAATGACCACTATTCACAATGCCTACTCACCAGTTTCTTTCTGTGTCAGTTGATAATTCCAATTTGTCAGTAGCAAAACTCATTGCATGAAATTTGTACTTTCAGTTGGCTTAATCTTTTTAAACATACTTGTTAAGTCATCACATTTTTAGGTTGCAACATGAGTTCACATGCATTAATAGGAAAGAAAACAAACTGCAATAATATTTCCCATTATTATTGTCATGTGGTATGCATTTTTCTTTTAACAATTTTCATTCACAGTTACATAAATTGCTTAACTTGTATCTTTCCATAAACTTAATTCCTCCACCTAAACACTATGCTAAGTGTGTTGTTTCCACAAATTCTATTTATTTCTTTAAATGTTGCTTGTTCCCTTTTCTAAAGATCCTCCCTCTAGATCCTTTATCTCCTTTGCAATATTCAAATCTCCAGTTATATTTAAAAGGACACCAGTTCAGGTATTCAGCATAATATCATGGACAAAGGAAAGGAGGTGTTACTGTTTTGATAGCAGGAGGAGGTGCTTCCTTTGTCGTACAAGAGGAAAAAAACAGTAATGGAAGCTTTGTGGTAGTGAGGGGATACTATCAAGAAAAGAGTTTTACCTGTTTTGCATCTATATTCCCCCTAAAACTTCACTTCTGGAACTTGGGAAGAATTTTGGGAAAAGTAAGTTTTAGCATGGCATTTTATTTCTACATGGTGTCTCGAAGAGTGTGTTGCAGTGAAGATGTGTCAGGGGGCCCTAGAAACGAATCTATAACAAGAGACAGATTGTTAAAGAAGCGTATAAAAGTATTTGGTATGGAGGATATTTCAACGCCTGAGAGGTAGTCTGAAAATTATCTGTAATATAAGTGGGCAAGGCTGGGCAGAACTGTATACCCCAGGAGCATGTCCATTTGGGTGAAAGCACTGACACTCATCCAACAACAGTATCTGACCACTCACCTGTAAGAGGTAAGATAAAGATGCAAGGAACTAAAATAAAAGAAATGTAATGTTGTTGTCCTGTGTATTTATTTAAAAGAGATGGAATTTAAGGAATGAGTGATAAATAACATTTAAGAGTTATTAGGGCAGACAGAAATCATTCCATAGGCACTGGCTAGACTTTGGGATAAAATGAGGTGGATTTTAAAAGTGTAGTAAAATTAAAAAGAAGAAAGAAATGTGGGAGAAAGTTGTTGTTTCTTTCAGCTGTTCCCGGTTAGGGGTCGCCACAGTGGAACTCCGGTCCGCTAATGATTGGCAGTAGATTTTTACATGCCGAGTTGCCAGCTCTGATGCACAACCTTCAACGAAGGTACGCCTATTCACGCATGTCTCCACACAGAAGACGCTCTAGCTGAGAATCGAACAGGACAATGTCTTACTGTGAGGTGACAACGGTACCAAGAGCATCAATTTGGGAGAAAGTAACAAACTATTTAGAAAGGTGGGCAAAAGTAAAATTGTTGCAGAGGAGGGGGGGGGGCTTACATTTCAATAGGAACACTTGTAGAGTGCTAACACAAAATAAGTGAGCATCGCGGACAATATGTGACTTTAGAAAAGTTTTGGTTAAACAGTTATTTTATGACAAATGTCCCAGAGCACATTTTTTTTAACTGTAATGACTAAGGCAGCAGAAAGTGGAAAAGGCAGTGACAAAACACAGGTGCCCTATGACGAGAAGGTTTACTAGAAATTGTGAAGAGATAATGGAGATATTTTGGAAATTTTATGAACAGTTATATAGAGCAGAAGAGTAGAGAAATCAGGATGAGTCATTTGGAAGTTTTTTTTTTTTTTTTTTTTGTAAACATTAGATATTCCAAAGCTTGGTGAAGTGGAAGCTCAACAGTTAACAGCTGTAGTTTTATTAAGTTTGTAGGTTGATTCATAGTTTCATAAGGAAATATTTGGCTATCAGTCTGTAGATTGTAACAAGCCTAGCCAAAAATAAGGGGACAGAACCTTGTACTTGTGAGGTAAAGACCTGAACCATTATGCCAGACCTTCCCCATATATAAAGGATAAACAAAATGTGATGTATAACCAAGCAACTGGGAAATCTCCTGGAATGAACGGAATTCCTGTAGAAATTTGGAAGTTAGGAGGAAGGCTGTTTAAAATTTGGAATGTACTGTTTAATAACGTTTTAAAGGGATACATGCGTCATGGAGGAAGATAGTGGTGGTAGTAGTACCAAACGAGGGCAAGAATCCTGCAGACCCTGCCTCATACAAAAAATGTTTTGATTGAACTTACTATTACAAAGTGTTTATATCAGTATTAGCTAAGAGAATGTAACATGTTTCCAAGCTCATAAGTATAGTTTACTGTGGTTTTGTGGAAGAGGATCAAATGTAAAA
The DNA here is from genome assembly GCF_019279795.1 of Protopterus annectens. Taxonomy (NCBI): domain Eukaryota; kingdom Metazoa; phylum Chordata; order Ceratodontiformes; family Protopteridae; genus Protopterus; species Protopterus annectens. The sequence continues at coordinate 943,592,361 of NC_056729.1, forward strand.
AACAACTAGAAAAAATTAAAAAACACTGAGAGTGAAGGTTAGAATGACAAACTACAAAAGGCCAGTGGGAGGAGGTTTGTAAGGCTTATAGGTATGCTTCAAAGTTAAGACTTAGGATATTTGCATGGAAATGTTTACACATGCTTTAATATTCAAAGTCGAATTCAGGGGATTTTCTCTCAAGTGGATTGCAGATATTAGAGATGTGAAATGAGGGAGAAAATTGGGAAAACATTTTTGGGGAATATGTGGAATTTACTGATTCCCTACATGATGCCCAGACTCAGTTGTTGATGGAATATATTGCTCATGTACAGCACACCAAAGGTTTTAAAAACCCTGGATGCCATATTTGCTGTACTTTTGCAGCTGAAAGCCCTCCAGATGTAGCATCTCTAGTATTTATTATTATTTATTTATTTCAGTTTGATGACGGGAAGTCCACTGGGCCTAAAAGAGCCTGTTTTCAGTGGAGGCCCGGGGAGAAAATCTCCAGTAACAATGACAACATATTAGCATATACATGTACAAAGCGAAGTCATACAGCTTTATGCAGCATTCTACAGTAAGAAAGTCCTACATTCTACAATAAAAATAAGATCTAGCAACTGTACAGTCTGAGTCATTGACAGTGAATTACAACTGAAATTTTACATTCCACAATAATAGTAAAAATCTAGCAACAGAACAGCCTATAATACAATAGTGAATTACATTTGAGTATGAGAAATTGTTGGAAATAAACTATTAAAATTTGGCAGTTAAAGAGGAGTAGGAGGGAAATGATGTGAGTGCAGAGATGATGCACAGAGTTTATATATATATATATATATATATATATATATATATATACATATGGTTTACTATTAAAACTTGGAAACTGCATCAGTCGAGCAGGCACATGGTCGATAGTAAGTGATAGTGTTATTTTTGTTTTCTCAGTGTTGTTTTCCACACTGTAAACTCACTGTCCCTGCATAGAGTATTACAGTAATTTCTTTCTAAGGCAGCTTTCCAGTTATTTTTTATCTTGCTGGTATAGTTTATATTTGGATATTAGAAGCTTATAGGTTCATAGGTAGATACTAGGCTATCTGCCCTAGGGCATTGAGGTCAGGAATTGTGTTTCAAGCATGTGCCTGATTTGCTATTTGCTTTGACGTGGGCCTGGAGTTATGGCTAAATGGGTCTTCATACCAGTTCACTTTCCCAGTTAGCTAATAAAAAATCAGTTAGCATAACACACATCATAGCATTCCTATCCTAGGATAACAATGCGTACATTAGAGGTCTTGAAAAAATTATCCATTTGACACTGTATGCAGTAGAAGTCAAGGATGTACTACTTGGCAAAATGTATTACGTTCATCCTGGTTCATCAAGACTGGCACATGCCACATTGATATCTCAGACTGTCTTGATCTGAGAGAAGTATCATTTGCTGTCCTCCTAATTTCAATACAGAAGTAAGAGCTTTGGAGCTCCATTTAAAAGCTCTCTGCATGCTCAAAGAGTATATGGGTAATTAAGTTTCAGCAAAGCATTTCTAACAAATTTATATCAAGGCCCCTCTTCTTTCTTCTTCATTATAGTGAAGTAATCTGCTAGGAGCAGAAGAAGACATAATATGAGTGTAGTACTCTCCAAGCTGCTGGTTAAGTCACATGACCATTTGAAAATATATTTTACTGCATTCCAAATGTATATTTTATGTTCTACACATAATTGTCTGATTTCATTTAAATTTGTTAGTGTTCCCTACACTTCTCACTCCCAAAAGGTTAAAACCATTTCATATTGTAGTAATAGACTGAGTTATAAACATATCTGTTTAAATTGTTTTGTTAATTTCAACCCTTTATAGTGGGCCCTTTACTTATTTTTGTAGTAGTGTGTAGCCTTGACATTCCAAGATCATTTATTAATTGTGAAATTTAGTAGAGTATTAAAACCAAAGTTTGGCTGTTAGACATCCATAATGAAGTACAGAACAGGTTTAGTTCTTTTAGTCTATTCTAAAATAGTCTAAGTTCTTAACTCTTCGTTATTTTTGTAAACATCCATTGAATGCCTTTTAGTTGTCCTAAATCAGTTTGTGACAAGGTACAGAAAACTAAATTATATTCAACTGTAGATCTTACAGTTGATTTGTATAATCTGAGCATACTAGTTTCATCTCTGGAGATTGTTTCGGCTATACATCCTATTGTATTCATTGCCTTGTGCTTTATTTCTATTATATGATTTAAAAAGAGAGTCCCACTTGCCAATGAACATTCCCAAGTCCTTTATTTTCCAATTTATTTTCACCTAGGGACTTCTTTTCTAATCTCATTTGTAGAAATTAAAATCAAGACCAAATTAAACCACTTTAATCTTAATACTGAATTTCCAGACAACAGACTTCTGACCCTTTTAGTCTGATGCAAATGGTTGTTAAACAAAATCACATATTCAGATGAATTTAATATAACATCAATTTTACATCTGCTAGCAAACTTCATAAAAGCCAAAAATTGACAGGTGTTGGGAATTCAGTAAAAACAATATTAAATAATAACAGAGCTCAAAGAGAGAGCCATATGAGGGAACTCCCAGATTTAATACTCATCCAAGCTGACTTAGTGCCATGCAGTATAACTGCCTGCTTCCTCAATAATAATCAAATTCCAATCTGTCTAACAGTAAATTGAGTAAGCGTTTATTTTGGATAGCTTTCCTATTTTCACCAATGGTCATGGAGCGATGGTGTCAAGTGCTTTGGTTACATCACAGGATGTATAACTGCACACCAAATTTCTGTCAATTAGTTCAGAGATTTTCTCATAAAGCATTATTTGGCAGGTCAGTGTAGATCTCTCATTCATTGCGAGATCATACTGGCATTCATCAGTATTGGGCCCTTATTAGCACTATAACTAATGATTTAATCATGTCATCAGAAACAGTAATTCTATGGTGAAGCCCTTTAAGTGTCTATGTTAATGGAATTGCTAATTCTCTCAATATCTTAATTAGTTGACCAGGGATTCCAACTGAGTCTCTGGAACATTTTTTTATATATATTTTTCCAAGAGATTCCTTCATCATCATCATCATCATCACCATCAGCCCCATTTTACTTGTGTTCTACATGCGGTCAGAGTGTTGTGTCAACTGTCACCCATCCCTCTGTCAATTCAATGTCATCTCCTGCCTTCTTCAACACTCATGCCTGAATGTCATAGGTCTTCTCTCACAAAATCCATCCATTTGATGGATGCCCTTGTTTCTTCTTGCCTTCTCCTCCTGTTCCAGATCTTCAAATCATCAGATTGTTTCTGCTTTTCTGCTTTATGCTTGAACCATGGTAGTCTGATCTCTTTGACCTTCAATCGGAGTTACTTTGGCTTGTGCTCTAATGTCCTCATTTGTTTGTCGTCCTACCACCCATGTTGGGCACTTCATCTCCATTACATCTAGCTTCCTCTGCTGCTTTGCCTTTACTTCTCAGGTTTCTGTAGTCTACAGTAGTTCTGGTTGCACCACTGTTTTGTGTTTCTTTGGCACACTACCCTTGACACTCTTTGCCAGTTGACTGCAACCCCTCTTATTCAAGCTTTGGCCTTTTCATTTAGACTTCCCTTCTCGTCAACCACGCCTCCCAGATACTTGAAGCTGGTAGCCTGTACCACTATCTTCCCTTCTATCTCAATTGTTAGCTTCTTCTAATTTCCCCCATTTGCTGCTAATACATATGTCTTATCTGTATTCACTTTCATCTCATATTTCAGTTGTGCTTACAATCCCCATATCCTTTGCTGAAGTTCTTGCTCCTCGTCTGCCTGCTGTGTCTTGTTGTCAGCTTACAGTTATCCTGTCTAGCTTTCATCTAATTTTTTCATTTGTGCCACAATTCCCATATCCTTTGCTGAAGTTCTTGCTCAGTGTCTGCCTGCAGTGTCTTGTTGTCAGCATACAGTTATCCTGTTCAACTTGTTTGAAAAAATAGTCCATCACTAATATGAACAGCAGTGGGCTCTGAGCTGAACCCTGATGCATACCAACACCCACTCACTGGGAACCCCTCTGTGAGGCCGAACACTGTTCATACTTGAATCTTTGGGTCCTTGTACAAAGCCTGAATTAATTCTGTCAATATTTCTGGGACCTTGAACCACTGCAGAACTGCTCAGATCAATACTTGGGACCTTGTCGTATGCTTTCTCCAGATCTGTTAATGCCCAATTCAACTCTTTCCTCACCTCTAGCATCTTTTGAACTATCTATCTCACTGAAACAGTGGGTCAGTTGTGCTGCATCCTGATCTGAATCTGATGTACTCATCTCCCGTCTTGCTTTCTACTACTCTGAGTATTTGTATATCAGTCATACTATCAAGATCTTTCATGCAGTGTGTTATGAGTTTGATACCTCTGTACTGCCCACAGTTAGGGATACTCCCTTTGTTCTTAATCGCTGGCATTAGTATGCTTATACTCCAGTCTTCCTGGATATGACTTTCTCTCCATACTGCTATGAGTAATCTCGGGTGCCATTCCTACCCTATCAAAGTCAACATTTTGATCATATCTGCTGTGGCCTCATCTGAGCTTCCTGCTTTCCCTGACTTCATTTTCCTTAGTGCTGTTCTTACTTCTTCAAGGATGAGCTCCTCCACTTCTTTCATTATAGGCTGTGTCTGGGACCCTACAGCCTCTGTGGGTTTTCTTTGTTCTGAAGCTGCTAGAAATACTGTCTTACTCTCTTCTTTATCTTTCTCTTGCAAACTGCTAGAGTTTCTTTGTCCATCTTCTGAGTTACTTTCCAGAAGCTGGTAGAGTGCCCTGATGCCTTGTTCTTTACCACTGCAACTCCTCTCTTAGCCTGTTTGTTAAACAGCCAATATTCCTTCTTAGTCTGGCCTATCTTTTCTGTCTGACACTTTTCCTGCACCCCTTCTTTCTTTTCACTGACTTCTGGACTTCTGCATTCCCCAACCAGCTTTCCTTATGTACCTTATTCCCATACCTGGCTCAACCACATATCTGTTCTGTAGTCCTAACACATGCTGTTTGAGGTGCTGCCATTCTTCTTCTTCAACTTCTGCTCTTTCTCTTCTTCCTGAGGTGCTAGAGCCTGAGTAATTCATTGAACGTCTGAGCTTTCTCTATCTCTCTAATCAAGTTCCAGGTCTTCAGCCTAATCTCTGTTGACTTTGGAGCCCTCTTTGACCACTGGTTTCATCTGATTGTGACAACCAGTGGTTTATGCTGTGGGTTGACTGTTTCCTGAGGAATGATTTTATGATCTCTGATAGTACCCCAGTGCCCTTTCCTTACTAGGAGGACGATCTACCTGAGTTGCATGTTGGCCACTCTAGTATGTGATACTGTGACTATCTCTCTTGCTGAACCACGTGTCAAGCGAAGTCTAGAATGGCCTCTCCTTCTTTATTTCTGTTGCCCCACCCACGTGGACCCAGGCGGTCTTCATATCCTCTTCTGGCTGTACCAGTATGTGCATTCAGGTCACCTGTTATCCACACCAGTTCCTATAGTTCTGTTTTATCAAGTAGGTCTGGTAACTGCTGCCTGAATGCACTCTTTTATGCACTATCCCAGCCCTGCTGTGGGGCATAGGCTGAAATTATGAATAGTGCCCTAATCCCTATACTGGAATCTGATTATCATGAGTCTGACACTAATTCTGATGACATCCCTTTTTGTCTTCTGAAGTCTCTCCCTCACTACAATTCCTATACCATTTATAGCCTGTTCTCCTCCTCCTCCTCCTGAGTAATAGGCTCTGGATCCTAAGCCAAATGGCTCTGCTGCAGTGCCCTTCCATCTTATCTCCTGAATACATAGGATGTCCAGCCACCTCCTTACAATCATGTCATCCACTTCTAAGCTTTTCCAGTTAGTGACCCTACATTGAGTGTAGCAATTCTCAATTTATGTTTGGCAGGTTGATTGGTTTTAAGTCCACCTTTTCTTCGACAGAGCTAACCCAGGTAACCCAGGCTGGGCAACTGCACACCAGCCAACCAGTAGCTTATTGTGTGCTGGGCTTGGTAGCAGACATACACTGGGCAATACATTCCACTAGCATGGGTCCTTTTCATAGGCCGGGGCTTCAATCCACTTATTCCCAGCAAATATCCATGCCTACTTTTTGGCAACATTAGTCAGCATGATTGAGTCACCTAGAGCCAATTGTACACCATCTAGTGGCTAGCCCTGACTTGGCATGTAGTCTGTGATGCATGTTCTCCTATCTTTAGGATACTGTGCACCAAACTTATGCCCAAAGCGATTGGTCTATACAACTCTTCCCCCTATAGTTGTTGTATCTTTCGGCTGTTAGGGGTCGCCACAGCGAACTCGGTCTGCTAATGCTTGGCAGTAGATTTTTATGTACCGACTTGCCAGGCCTGACGACAACCTTCAGCGAGTCGCCCATTCACGCATGTCTCCACACAGAAGGCGCTTTAGCTAAGAATCAAACAGGACAATGTCTTATTGTGAGGCGACAACGCTACTGCAGTACCACAGGCACCATCTAAAGTCTGTGCTGCTGCTGTTGCCTAGAACTCCATTCTTAGGTGAGTTTAAGATGGAAACAGTCAGCATGTGTTTTATTTTTGGGAGGTGGAAGGAACCCCCCTAGAGGCACAGGGAGAACATGCAAACTCCATACAGGCACTGGCAGAGCGTCAGAATTGACTTGTGCATGAGAGATAAAGACCTTAACCATTATGCCAACTGGTCCCTTTTCCAAGAGATTCCCTAACATCCTCTAGTGGTATGATTGGGCAGCTCATAAACTCTAAACTGAATGATAATTTTATGACATGGAAATTACTTAACCTGACATTTACCAAAATGTTACACAGTTCTGCTGTCTCTTCTGTGACAACTACTAGAATTCCATTCAAAGATGTTGGTCCAGTTCTTATAGGAGTTTTCCGTTGTGAGTTTGCATACTTATAAAACTATTTGCATTTTTCTCTGTTATTAAACAAATCTTATCCTTATGTCCTCTTTTTAATCATTTCTTAGATCTTTGGTTGCTTCCAGTATTCTATATTTGTAGTAAAGTTTATTATACCCTCTAAATATTTTGCATAATCTGCAGATCTCCTTACTTCCCCACAATGGTTTTGTAGTGAAATCTATTCATATTTTCAAATGTATCCACTTTTTGAATTGATTTGTAAGTGTTTAGATAGAAACTCTGAAAATTATAGGGTTTACTAGAGCTCAGTTTTGCTCCCAAGGGAAGGTCATTAACTGGTTAAGAAAAACTTCCAAATATAATCTGTTACCATTTTAGTATATTATTGTCTTGTCGATACAGTTGATATATTCTAAACAGAATTCAGTTGCTACATGATCAACTATTTCCATTGGTGTAATAGTTTTAAATATTTCAGCATTTTATCGTGATTAACCAAACCAAATCCAATCATTTTCCACAAGTGGTAGCCATTGCAGTTTGTGTAAGGTGATGATAGCGAATTGTTGGTTTATTATTAATAATACTACAGATTTAGTCAATAAATGTAGTATGCTTAAGTGAATTGAGACTTGGAATGTTACATGCAACAATCCTACAGTCTTCTTATGTGCTAATGTTGCTGATTATTACACTTATTACTTCAGCGTTAGAAGATTTTTTTTTTTTATGGATATGAACCAATTAATTTACTAAGAACAAACACACCATCATAGTTTCTGCTGCCTCTGGTATTAATGTGTTGTTTACATCTGCTAAACTCTAGGTCCTTTATCTCTCATATTTCAGTGATTGCTATAAATCTGTATTCATTAATTAAAGGTCCTATTTTTCCTTTTTTTATTTCTCAGACTTGGGGTTTTAGTATAATAAAACATTAGGTCACTAACATTTTTACTTGCTGCCCAATTTCCTGTAGCACTTTGTTTCTTGAATACCAGAAAAATACATCAAATGTTTGTTTTATTCTTATGTAGAATGCTGTTACCCATTTGGCTTATATGTAATTTTTCAATAGAGAACAAATCTCCCCTAACTTCAATTATTCCCACAAAGTGATGACAGAAATCCTTTACCGTCCCAGGTGTTGTAGAGTTTTACCTTAATGTACACATAGTCACTAAACTGAGGGCATAGTAGTAGTTCACAAGAAGATGTTCCTATATTCTGTGAGTTACATGATTATAATATTTTAAAGCTGCATCTTTTGTCTGCGGCAATGGGACATAGTATAGATTGTTTATTCCAGTCATTGCACAAATATTTGTATAGTTGTATATCTTAGATGTCAGTTTATAGAACACATAATTTTTTGACAACTACTGTAATTTTATTCCACTAAGTGATGACAGTGTCATTCATTCCTTGTTGTTTGTTGTTAGTGTCCGATCAAAATGGAAAAGATGAAGTCAGACATCTTATCCTTATGTCCTCTTTTTAATCATTTCTTAGATCTTTGGTTGCTTCCAGTATTCTATATTTGTAGTAAAGTTTATTATACCCTCTAAATATTTTGCATAATCTGCAGATCTCCTTACTTCCCCACAATGGTTTTGTAGTGAAATCTATTCATATTTTCAAATGTATCCACTTTTTGAATTGATTTGTAAGTGTTTAGATAGAAACTCTGAAAATTATAGGGTTTACTAGAGCTCAGTTTTGCTCCCAAGGGAAGGTCATTAACTGGTTAAGAAAAACTTCCAAATATAACCTGTTACCATTTTAGTATATTATTGTCTTGTCGATACAGTTGATATATTCTAAACAGAATTCAGTTGCTACATGATCAACTATTTCCATTGGTGTAATAGTTTTAAATATTTCAGCATTTTATCGTGATTAACCAAACCAAATCCAATCATTTTCCACAAGTGGTAGCCATTGCAGTTTGTGTAAGGTGATGATAGCGAATTGTTGGTTTATTATTAATAATACTACAGATTTAGTCAATAAATGTAGTATGCTTAAGTGAATTGAGACTTGGAATGTTACATGCAACAATCCTACAGTCTTCTTATGTGCTAATGTTGCTGATTATTACACTTATTACTTCAGCGTTAGAAGATTTTTTTTTTTATGGATATGAACCAATTAATTTACTAAGAACAAACACACCATCATAGTTTCTGCTGCCTCTGGTATTAATGTGTTGTTTACATCTGCTAAACTCTAGGTCCTTTATCTCTCATATTTCAGTGATTGCTATAAATCTGTATTCATTAATTAAAGGTCCTATTTTTCCTTTTTTTATTTCTCAGACTTGGGGTTTTAGTATAATAAAACATTAGGTCACTAACATTTTTACTTGCTGCCCAATTTCCTGTAGCACTTTGTTTCTTGAATACCAGAAAAATACATCAAATGTTTGTTTTATTCTTATGTAGAATGCTGTTACCCATTTGGCTTATATGTAATTTTTCAATAGAGAACAAATCTCCCCTAACTTCAATTATTCCCACAAAGTGATGACAGAAATCCTTTACGTCCCAGGTGTTGTAGAGTTTTACCTTAATGTACACATAGTCACTAAACTGAGGGCATAGTAGTAGTTCACAAGAAGATGTTCCTATATTCTGTGAGTTACATGATTATAATATTTTAAAGCTGCATCTTTTGTCTGCGGCAATGGGACATAGTATAGATTGTTTATTCCAGTCATTGCACAAATATTTGTATAGTTGTATATCTTAGATGTCAGTTTATAGAACACATAATTTTTTGACAACTACTGTAATTTTATTCCACTAAGTGATGACAGTGTCATTCATTCCTTGTTGTTTGTTGTTAGTGTCCGATCAAAATGGAAAAAGATGAAGTCAGACATTAACACACATCTCTCACGGAGTGCTTTTTTCCTATTTCCTGTGCTCTTTCTGTTCACCAGTGTCTTTATAAGACAATACCACTTGATGTTTTTCATTTACAGTTTGCAGTTGTTTATTCTTACTTTCTCCAACAGATTTGTGATATGTTAACATCTTTTTTCTTTTTCTCTTTTCCCAGCATTCCTTGGAGTCATCTACTTCATCTTTAAGTGCCATTAAATTAATAATTTTAAAGCTAATGATATCCTCTTCATACAATGCTCCATCTTATTGTTACTTCAGTACTTGTTTTATATTGTTATTTTGAGTAGCCATTTTTGATTGATATGTCCTGTTGTATTATTTCTATGTTGCCTTTATCAGTAGTTACCAAATGGCGACCCATTATTAACAGTGACTGTAAGATATAAATGCTGATGAAATGTAGAAACATCGGAAGCATTGTCAAATATTTCCTATTCAGTAATAAATTCTTGATTCATAGTATTAGCAGAGGTATTTACTCCATCTGGATAATTAGTTCACTTTAAAGAAGCTTTCCCTAGCCTTAAACATAGCTTGTGTTATGTTATCTTTGTATATGTTATGATTCCAACCTCTGTTACATTTTCCTAATTTTATCTTAGTTGTTCTGATCCCTGTACTTACCTTTTTATGACATCATGCTGTATAGCTACTAAAACTTGTAAGATTAAGATCTTTACTATCCATTGGATCAAGTGGGCAAATTCTATAGTTATTATCCTGATATATAGCAGATTATTGTTTTGTCTAGTTTTATTCTCCTCTCTCAATTCCCTTATGGTATAATATAGTGTTTTGTGTTTACATTGCATGTATATCTTTATAGTCAATATGTATTGCATGTCACTAAGCTTTTCATAGTTTGCAGATAGCATATTCTTTCCCACATGTAACTTGAAAATTGTGCATAAGCAGGTCCCCATGCATAAAGTCCACAGTGACCGATAAGTATGCTAAGTCCTTAAATACTATAATTATTTTTACATTGCTCCAGTCAATGTCCTTTTAGAAATTCTAACTAATTAAAAAAGCCATTCAAGCTAAACGTCAGAAGGATGTATAATAAAATTTAAAGTCTTGTGTTAAAGTTAATTTGCTTAGTTAAAACAAGTAATACCTCAATAAAATAAAAACAACTGAGTATAACTCAAACTCACTCTTAACTAATATTTATTAATATTGGCTAAACTTGTATTAGTTCATTCTCAAATTTGTATGGTGTTATGTTTATAGAAAAAAACATGAATTAAGTATTAGTTATATATTTACTTCTAGATTTACCTATACATTGAATAATGAATAATATTTCTAGCACACTCACCCACATATCTGTGCTAACACAATAACATAGGATCAAAGGCATGCAGTACTCATCTTCCCATTTCATACATGCACACAACTGCTGTGCCCACTACCACTCACAGAGCTAGCAAATTAAAGAGAACTGGGAGATGGACTTGGGTTTCAAATAACCACTAACTACCAGTGTTCTAATTAAAGGGATTCCCTAGTCCTGTCTGAGATTAGCCGTTATGCACAACACCTAATACCAAGGCTGATTACATCAGCACTGGGCACTTAGCCTCTTTCACAAAGGAAATAGCAGAATAATAGAATCACACACAGAACTACCAATTTAAAGGGAAATGGAATGGTGGCTTAAGGTTTAAATAACAACTAACCACCAGTTTTATAATTAGAGATACTCGGCAGTCCTGTCTCAACTAACTGCTCTGCACAACACCTACTACTAAAGCTGAATACCTCAGCGTTGTACAGCAGGTTCCACTCACAAGGAAAATAACAGGGAAAAATAGAATCATTCGAAGAGCTAGCACTTTAAAGGGATGTGTGAGATGGGCTTGGGGTTTAAATAACTGCAAATCACTAGTGTTATAATTAAAGGTACTCCCCAGTCCTGTATCAGGCTAACCACTATGTACAAAATCTACTAGCAAAGCTGACATGTCAGTGTTGTGCACTTAGCTTCCTCGGTAAAGAAAATGACCACTATTCACAATGCCTACTCACCAGTTTCTTTCTGTGTCAGTTGATAATTCCAATTTGTCAGTAGCAAAACTCATTGCATGAAATTTGTACTTTCAGTTGGCTTAATCTTTTTAAACATACTTGTTAAGTCATCACATTTTTAGGTTGCAACATGAGTTCACATGCATTAATAGGAAAGAAAACAAACTGCAATAATATTTCCCATTATTATTGTCATGTGGTATGCATTTTTTCTTTTTAACAATTTTCATTCACAGTTACATAAATTGCTTAACTTGTATCTTTCCATAAACTTAATTCCTCCACCTAAACACTATGCTAAGTGTGTTGTTTCCACAAATTCTATTTATTTCTTTAAATGTTGCTTGTTCCCTTTTCTAAAGATCCTCCCTCTAGATCCTTTATCTCCTTTGCAATATTCAAATCTCCAGTTATATTTAAAAGGACACCAGTTCAGGTATTCAGCATAATATCATGGACAAAGGAAAGGAGGTGTTACTGTTTTGATAGCAGGAGGAGGTGCTTCCTTTGTCGTACAAGAGGAAAAAAACAGTAATGGAAGCTTTGTGGTAGTGAGGGGATACTATCAAGAAAAGAGTTTTACCTGTTTTGCATCTATATTCCCCCTAAAACTTCACTTCTGGAACTTGGGAAGAATTTTGGGAAAAGTAAGTTTTAGCATGGCATTTTATTTCTACATGGTGTCTCGAAGAGTGTGTTGCAGTGAAGATGTGTCAGGGGGCCCTAGAAACGAATCTATAACAAGAGACAGATTGTTAAAGAAGCGTATAAAAGTATTTGGTATGGAGGATATTTCAACGCCTGAGAGGTAGTCTGAAAATTATCTGTAATATAAGTGGGCAAGGCTGGGCAGAACTGTATACCCCAGGAGCATGTCCATTTGGGTGAAAGCACTGACACTCATCCAACAACAGTATCTGACCACTCACCTGTAAGAGGTAAGATAAAGATGCAAGGAACTAAAATAAAAGAAATGTAATGTTGTTGTCCTGTGTATTTATTTAAAAGAGATGGAATTTAAGGAATGAGTGATAAATAACATTTAAGAGTTATTAGGGCAGACAGAAATCATTCCATAGGCACTGGCTAGACTTTGGGATAAAATGAGGTGGATTTTAAAAGTGTAGTAAAATTAAAAAGAAGAAAGAAATGTGGGAGAAAGTTGTTGTTTCTTTCAGCTGTTCCCGGTTAGGGGTCGCCACAGTGGAACTCCGGTCCGCTAATGATTGGCAGTAGATTTTTGCCGAGTTGCCAGCTCTGATGCACAACCTTCAGCAATGCAGCCTATTCACGCATGTCTCCACACAGAAGACGCTCTAGCTGAGAATCGAACAGGACAATGTCTTACTGTGAGGTGACAACGGTACCGCAGCACCAATGTGGGAGAAAGTAACAAACTATTTAGAAAGGTTGGCAAAAGTTAAAATGTTGCAGAGGAGGGGGGGGGGCTTACATTTCAATAGGAGGAACACTTGTAGAGTGCTAACACAAAATAAGTGAGCATGCGGACAATATGTGTGACTTTAGAAAAGTTTTGGTTAAACAGTTATTTTATGACAAATGTCCCAGAGCACATTTTTTTTAACTGTAATGACTAAGGCAGCAGAAAGTGGAAAAGGCAGTGACAAAACACAGGTGCCCTATGACGAGAAGGTTTACTAGAAATTGTGAAGAGATAATGGAGATATTTTGGAAATTTTATGAACAGTTATATAGAGCAGAAGAGTAGAGAAATCAGGATGAGTCATTTGGAAGTTTTTTTTTTTTTTTTTTTGTAAACATTAGATATTCCAAAGCTTGGTGAAGTGGAAGCTCAACAGTTAACAGCTGTAGTTTTATTAAGTTTGTAGGTTGATTCATAGTTTCATAAGGAAATATTTGGCTATCAGTCTGTAGATTGTAACAAGCCTAGCCAAAAATAAGGGGACAGAACCTTGTACTTGTGAGGTAAAGACCTGAACCATTATGCCAGACCTTCCCCATATATAAAGGATAAACAAAATGTGATGTATAACCAAGCAACTGGGAAATCTCCTGGAATGAACGGAATTCCTGTAGAAATTTGGAAGTTAGGAGGAAGGCTGTTTAAAATTTGGAATGTACTGTTTAATAACGTTTTAAAGGGATACATGCGTCATGGAGGAAGATAGTGGTGGTAGTAGTACCAAACGAGGGCAAGAATCCTGCAGACCCTGCCTCATACAAAAAATGTTTTGATTGAACTTACTATTACAAAGTGTTTATATCAGTATTAGCTAAGAGAATGTAACATGTTTCCAAGCTCATAAGTATAGTTTACTGTGGTTTTGTGGAAGAGGATCAAATGTAAAAAACAACTAGAAAAAATTAAAAAACACTGAGAGTGAAGGTTAGAATGACAAACTACAAAAGGCCAGTGGGAGGAGGTTTGTAAGGCTTATAGGTATGCTTCAAAGTTAAGACTTAGGATATTTGCATGGAAATGTTTACACATGCTTTAATATTCAAAGTCGAATTCAGGGGATTTTCTCTCAAGTGGATTGCAGATATTAGAGATGTGAAATGAGGGAGAAAATTGGGAAAACATTTTTGGGGAATATGTGGAATTTACTGATTCCCTACATGATGCCCAGACTCAGTTGTTGATGGAATATATTGCTCATGTACAGCACACCAAAGGTTTTAAAAACCCTGGATGCCATATTTGCTGTACTTTTGCAGCTGAAAGCCCTCCAGATGTAGCATCTCTAGTATTTATTATTATTTATTTATTTCAGTTTGATGACCGGGGAAGTCCACTGGGCCTAAAAAGAGCCTGTTTTCAGTGGAGGCCCGGGGAGAAAATCTCCAGTAACAATGACAACATATTAGCATATACATGTACAAAGCAAAGAAGTCATACAGCTTTATGCAGCATTCTACAGTAAGAAAGTCCTACATTCTACAATAAAAATAAGATCTAGCAACTGTACAGTCTGAGTCATTGACAGTGAATTACAACTGAAATTTTACATTCCACAATAATAGTAAAAATCTAGCAACAGAACAGCCTAAGGGTCATTAATAGTGAATTACATTTGAGTATGAGAAATTGTTGGAAATAAACTATTAAAATTTGGCAGTTAAAGAGGAGTAGGAGGGAAATGATGTGAGTGCAGAGATGATGCACAGAGTTTTATATATATATATATATATATATATATATATATATATATACATATGGTTTACTATTAAAACTTGGAAACTGCATCAGTCGACAGGCACATGGTCGATAGTAAGTGATAGTGTTATTTTTTGTTTTCTCAGTGTTGTTTTCCACACTGTAAACTCACTGTCCCTGCATAGAGTATTACAGTAATTTCTTTCTAAGGCAGCTTTCCAGTTATTTTTTATCTTGCTGGTATAGTTTATATTTGGATATTAGAAGCTTATAGGTTCATAGGTAGATACTAGGCTATCTGCCCTAGGGCATTTATAAGCCTAGGCAGAGTGTATTTGGCTTCCACCTCCCTATTAGATTAGCCTACTGTGCCTCTGTAAAGTAGGTCACTGAAGGTGCCCTTTTATGATTAGTTTACTGTGCCTCTGTCTAGCAGGGACACTGGGGAGATCTCAGGGGTGAATTTGCGATTTCCCATCCATGCGTCCAAATTTCGCTTGAAGAGGGTCAGCGAGGGGCTATGTCTAACATGAATTGGGATTCTATTCCAGAGTGAGGGGAGCCTCTGGGAAATGAATCTGTTCCTCCAGAATGTCCTATTTATTTTTGTGCTGAGGTTTAGGTCCCTGGAGCGTGTAGCTCTAAGGGACTTGGATTTTTTGAGGTGGAGCATGTCCATTAATTCTGGGTTTGACATGGCTTTGTACATCAGGTATAGGTCGCCTCTGAGTAGGCAGTAAGCAACTGAGTAGAGCTGGAATTTCTTTAGTCGAGCTGCATAGGACATCTGTTTGTAGCCCATGATCCTCTTGGTGAGGTACTTTTGGGGTCTCTCCAGTTGCTGCAGGTGTCGGGTAAGGTACATCCCAAAAGGGGCATTGTATTCAATTATGGGCCTGATGAGTGACGAGTAGAGGGGCGCAATGACCTCTCTTGATCTCGATGCAAACACTTTCGTGATAAGGTGGGCTATATAGAAGGTCTTTCTAACCACTTTGGCAATGTGATTATCAAAGGAGAGATTACTATCTACGTTGGTCCCCAAGTCTCTAATTACTTCTTCCGTACGTAATGGATTACCACCTATGTGGTAATTTGTGGGCTTTCCCAAAGGGGATGACTATGCACTTTTTAGCATTTAGCTTGAGGCCGTGGCTCTGGCACCAAGCATCCGTCTCTGTGAGACCCTTTTGGAGGATGCTTGTGTCAGCTGGAGATTCGATTATGGCCCCCAGTTTGCAGTCATCTGCGAACTTTGTCAGCCATAATCCCCCTGTGTTAGCCTGAACCTCAGAGAAGTATATGCCGAACAAGAGAGGTCCCAGAACTGAGCCCTGTGGGATGCCACTTGTAACTGGTTTGGATTCGGACATGGCACCTGCGATTCTGACCATGTGGGTTCTATCTCTGAGTCAGTTTGCAACCCATCTTGTGATAAGGGGTTGATATTTAAGCTGGTAAGCTTATTTATGATACCCGAGTAGGGTATTGTGTCAAAGGCTTTTGCGAGGTCCAGGTAGGCTGTGTGGGCTACATTTCCCTCATCTATGGCTTTGGTAACTGTTTCAAAGAAATCAACTAGGTTTAAGAGGCAAGATCTGCCCTTAACAAAGCCAAATTGGGTAGGGTCCAGTGTCTGGAGGCTCCCAATGTCTTTGTTTATGAGTTCCATGATAGCTTTACAGACCAGACTAGTCAGGCTTATGGGACGATAGTTTCCAGGGTCCGTTGTGGCACCACCTTTGTAGAGTGGGACCACTGTAGCTGTGCACCATTCTTTGGGTATATATCCTGTAGTAAGGCTAAGTTTGAACAGTGACTTAATGTGAGGGTTCAGTTCTTCTTGGAGCTCATGTAAGACACAGCCTGGGACACCGTCCGATCCCACAGTTGCTGTGTTTTTTTGCTTTGGAGAGGGCAGCTTTCACCTGTGCATCTGTGATGTCAGGGAGGTTACATTCAGCTGGGATAGGCATTTGCTCCTTTGGGGAAGGGGGAGTTTGCTGAATCTGTCTGCCAGGATGTTGGCTATGTCTGTAGGTTCGGTATATTTTGTACCGTTATGCAACAATTCAGAGCATATCTGGGAGTTTCCGCCCATGTTCCTGACATAACTAAAGAATACCTTGTGATTATCTTTAGTGTCTAGGGCAATTTTTCTTTCGAAACTGGCCTTTGATGACTTTATGAGGGATCGAAGTTTCTTGCTAATACTGATCAGAGATGCCTTCCCTTTTTGGGATTTTGCTCTGTCATGTAGTAGCTTCCTCCTTCTGTTGTATAGCTTATTTATGGCCGGGGTCCACCAGACCGGTCTCCTGTTTTTGGAGGAGTGAGTTTTGGTTTTATTTGGCATAGCATGATCCATGCATTCCTGCAGGTGCTCATAGAATGCATTTTTGAAGGATTCTGTGGATTGGGCTGTATTATCCTCTGGTCCAGAGGCTTTGAAGGATTCCACCTCAGTCTTGAGAAGTGCAAAGTTGGCTTTTGAGAAATTCTTTACAGTGACTTCCTTGGCTGGGGGTGGGGACGGGATATGGATGTCCAGGGAAATTTGTTTATGGTCTGATCTTACCAATGAGGGGTTTACCTCTGGTGTGGAACATAGAGTCCCCATGTTGGTGATGACCAGGTCCAATATGTTGTTCCCTCTTGTGGGAGTGGTGACCAGTTGTTCCATTGTGTTAGAGTTTATAAATTCAAGGAACCGTTGGGCGAGGGTGTTTGGGCTTGAGTAGTTTTCCCAGTCAATGTTTGGGTAGTTGAAGTCACCCAATAACATAGTGTTTGGAGAGACCTTCATATTCTCCAGTGTTCTCAGGAATGCCAAGTGGGGTTCCTGTAATAGGGAGGGTGTTCTGTAGAAGGCTACAAACTGAAAAACAGTTTTGCCTGCTGTTAGTTGCACATGGATGGTTTCCGATTCTTCATGCAGTGCCACTAACCTGGAGGTGTAGGTATCTTTGTGAATATAGATACTCCACCTCCTTTTGTGCTTCAGTCTGAGTTTTGGGGCCAAAACGCATGGTATGAGTTATAACCTGGTAGTGCTGAGGTGCTCTCAGGAGCCTTGAACCAGGTTTCTGTTACTGCACAGACATAGATTTTCTCCATACTGAGGAGAGCCTCGAGTGCGTGCATCTGAGGTTTAGACTTCTGGCATTGAGTAGCATTACCTTTAGTTTTTTTATCCTTGGGTTGTCTATGGAGGTGGGTTTGTCCTTTGAGCCTTGCCTATAAAAGGCACTATGGGGGTGGCAAGAGCCTTGGCCAGTATACGAAAGCCCAAGGGTGACAGGTGCAAGCCGTCCCTAGCGAAGCAACGTGGCTTGTCAAGCATGTCATCCCAGGCTGACAGACACTGGATCCCCTTTGAATGACACCAATACTTTAGCCAATTGTTGAAACTGATCATTTTGTCTTTATACTGTGGCATCATTCTTGGTGAGGGCAAGATGCTACTCAAGGTCAGGGTCATACCAGCCTGGGCTACATGGTCAGAGAGCTCCTCTATGTCTCTTTTCATGTAGTCCAGGGAGGTACGTCTCAGGTCATTCACACCAGCATGGACAATGACGGAGTCATACTTGTATTTGCTTTGGAGTGACCTGAGTGCTTGCGTTATGTGATGGATCCTGGCACCCGACAGGCAGCTTACAGTGACCTTCTCCTTGTTCAGTCTGGTGAGCGGGATGTCAGTGTGCTGGACAATAGAGTCCCCTATAACAAGTGTATTTGGTGTGTTGTTTGGCCTTAAGGGCAGTGGTTGTGAGGCACACTGATTTTGTGAGATATGTGATTCATGCGTATTGTTGAGGGGTGGCTGTTGCTTGGATATCTGCTTAGGAGGTCTTTGCTGTTTAGGCAGATTTTTATTTAGAGCCTCCGAGTATGTTTTTGTGTGTTTATGTGTTGGGTATGCAGATGCAATAGGTCTGTGGGAGACTGGATTTGTGGTGTGGATGGTTACCTTTTCCTCCTGACTGACTGTGCCAGTCTTGGGTTGAGAAAGCTCTGCCTCCAGTTTGGCTGTGTAACTGCATCTCTCACATGTATTAGAGTTTGTTGGAAGGAGGAGAGGGTTGTCTGTGTACATAAGGCAATTGTAACATTGCCTCAAAATTCCCAGATTCACCAGCTGGACTGGAGAGTAGCCTTGAAACTGACCCTTGGACATACCAGATTAGTACAGGGAATTGTTTTTTTACTGATCAGATGATTAGGAAAGGGAACTGATTTTTCACTTGATCAGGAAGGACCAATCGGGAGTCTAATACTTATGAGAAGTCAAGGAGGGTGTAGTCCTTTACTTAGTTAGTGTTTCCTTATAAGAGCTGAGCAAGTGCAGGGCTTTAGAAAGAGAATAGAGTGATTACTTTGAGAGTTTGAACAGTTCTAAGGGGAAAAGTAAAGAGCAGACTTTGTGGAGCCTGGAATAGTTTAAACCTGTTTAGGCGGCGCTGCCCGACGCTGCTCAGTGCGCACAACCGTGCAAAAAGAGAGTTGTAGGGTTTTAAGAGAGAGATCAATGAGTTTGGAATTGACCCAAAATGGCCAATAAAACTACAGCTTCTAGGTAGTAACCACTCCTCCAGGGACAGGCAGGCTGTTCAGTGTTAACCACTCCCACTGGTGAACACAGAGACTTCCCTTTAGCCCAAGCAAGCACTGGCCTTCTAGAAACTTCCAAACAGTTCAGAACAACAAATCTGTAACTGAACTTTCTTAACTTTCAGAAAGTGGGAAAAAAGCAAGATTTTTTTTTGTTTTTGTTTTGCTTGTTCCCATTTTCACTAGACCTGATTCAGGGCTCCTCTAAATGATAGTGCTGAGGAAGCAATACTTTGTTTACATTCTAAAGTGTTGAATGATATTAATGGTAAACTGGTGAAACTGCTACATTGTTGCAATATTGTCTGGTAATGATATATTCCAACTAGTTACACTGACTGCTGCTACTGAATACTCTGTTTCTGTAAGTTAAACATACATTGTAAAATGCTGAATGATATTTTGGTAAACTGGTGAAACTGCTACTTTGTTGCAGTACTGTCTGGTGATGGGATATTCTAACTAGTTAAACTGACTGCTGCTAAATAAGTTTTGTTGCAGAGTCTCAATGTATTTGTCTTGGTGACTTTTAGTAGGCTTTGTTCACTCACCTTTCTGTACAATATTTATGATGTCTATGCATATTTTGATATCCTTATGTTATTACCTTTAGTCTTATATTCTTTCCTTTTGCCGTTTTTGCAACTTTTAGAGCCACTGAGCACCTGGTCGCTTTGCCCCCCCCCCCCCCACTTGTGCGAGCAAGGACTCCTCTCATTCCAGCTAAAAGCAAAGGAAACTCTAACCAGCAATCATCAAAAAATAGACTGCAGCCCCAACTTTAACTCTGGGAACCTTGCTGTTGCTACTTGTGCAGTGTAGGTGCCTGCTTTTGTGACTAATGTTATACCTTGTTAAAATCTGTTACAATCAGCTAGAGTGCATACCCAAGGGGTGACAGCTGCAAACTTCTTTCTCTTAGCCCACCCTGACCCCTTTCATCTGTTTCACTGTTGATACATTTTGCTTAACTTTTCTGTCTTGTTAAGGTATTTAGCCCCTCTCAATAGAGTTATAGCCTTCAGTGCCTTCCCCACAATACTTATTCTTCACTAATTGGGCACTACCTGCTTTCCTCTCCATTTTCAGCCAGCATAGGGCTCCCCTGAGTGACCGTTTCACTCAACTTACCTTACGGATTGTTTTTTTTCCTTCCTCTTGTACTTTCTCCTTGTCAGGTCAACCTGCTCCATTCACTCTCGCTACGCTCAGGCTCACTCCACTACCCTACCCTACCCCCATTCTCACCCACCCCACTTTCATTTCCTTTATACTTCTCTACTCTTCACCCCTTCTCCTACCTAGGGTAGTGGGGTTGTGGTAATGGTGAGGGGAGTTGGTGAGTATTCAGTCAATTATGGAGCTGTAAGTTGAGTTTTTATGGAAGCAGGTGGGGGAAGAAATAAACTGGTGAATAGTAAATAGTAAACTGTCAACTTAACCCCTATACAAATTTGCCATTGCATCTATCTACATTCCCCCGGGGGACAACAACCCTATCCTTGAAAACTTTCTCTCCTGGCTCACCCTAAACAATTCCTTATGAAACCATTATACTTGGTGACGTAAATATAGATTGGATCACTCTTTCTTCCTCATCTCCTACTCATAGACTCAATCTGTACGGCTTCCACCAACTAATATCTTCCCCTACCAGGTCCAACAGAAGCTCTACTTCAGGATCTATAATAGATTGGATCCTCACTTCTGACCCTTGTCTCTACCATAACCCTGGCATTCTCCCTAACTCTCTAAGTGACCATACCCCTATTTATATCCATAGATACTCCCAACACCCTCCCAAAGAACACCTTTACAGAGAAATGTCATGATCTGACTCACTTCAATCCAATTTCATCTCCACTTTGTCCAACATAAACTGGTCCTTCCTTAAAAACCTCCCTCTTAGTGATGCTGTAACCTCTTTCAATACACTGTTTCTAGATTTACTAAACTCCATGGCACTTTCCAGGAAAAGCATGGTAAAATCAAAATGTGCTCCCTGGTTAACTAAGCGAACACGCACCATCATGCATCAGAGGGGTGCCACATGGAAAACTTGGGCCAGAAATAAAACTCCTCCCTTACTCCAGAGCTACAAGGAACTTAGAAACAGGTGTAAAAACTAGTTATCAGAGACAAAAAAAAACTTTCTTTGCCTCCAACCAAAATAGCCCACATATCAACCCTAAAACATTTTGGTGCACCATAAATAAAATCCTCCACTCTGGTAATCCTCCTACCCCGAACCCATTCCCTCTCAGTCCTGCCTCAGAGACTGCTGCTCTTTTAAATAATTACTTTATTGAAACAATCCAAAAACTAACTCAGAATAGCTCTACTGTCTCCTCTCAACCTTTACATCCCACTCCTCCTTCTTCCAATACATTCTCCCTACACCCAGTTCTCATTGCCTTCATCAAATCCCAACTAAATAAACTTAAGCCCTGCTCTCCCTCTGTTGACAATCTACCTTCCTGCTTTCTTAAAATTGCTGCCAATGCTATCACTTACCCTGTCTCTATCCTTATTAATCATTCTATTACTGAATCTCTTGTCCCAGATGTATGGAAATCCTTCTACACAATCCCTCTTCACAAAGGAAGAAACTCCACTGACCCATCCAACTATCGTCCCATTGCTATACTGTCCCCCCTTTCCAAAATTTAGAAAAGTGTGTCCACACTCAGCTACTTAAACACCTGCTAGATAACCTTTTTACTCCCACCCAACACTGCTTCTGACCCCACCATAGTACATCAACAGCCCTACTCTCATTCACCCAAATACTAGCAAAAGCCCGTGACAACAACCTACTAGTTTCCTGTTTATTCTTTGACCTCTCCAAAGCATTTGATACTGTCTCTCACTCTAAACTGATAACTAAACTCTATGACCTTCATCTCTCCATCCCCTCCTTAAGCTGGTTTTCTAGCTACTTATCTAACAGAAAACACTCTATATGCTGGAAAACGGTCACCTCCCTGTTTCTTCCTGTTAACACCAGTGTCCTGCAAGGCTCTATATTGGGTCTTGTCTTGTTCAATATTTTTACTAACAGTTTATCCTCTGCTACCAACCTCTTCACACGCTTAGAATATGCCGATGACTCAACCCTTATTACCACTGTCCACAGCATCCCAGAACTCCTTGCTCTTACCCAAGATACTTTTACATCCATCAAAATCTGTCTCACTGATAATCCCCTAATTCTAAACCCAAAAAAATAAACTTCTACTTTTCCTTCCTGAAACACTGGCAACACACAAATCCACGTTCTCTATTACCTCCCTCAATAATACCATTATCAGACCAGAACCCCATACTAAAGTTACTTGGTGTTATAATTGTCGTTGAATTAAAATTTGACACACATATCCATTATTGCATAAAAAAAACACAAGAAACTTGGTCTCCTGTACCTTAACCGCAAACTGCTTTCACCCTTCACCAAACCTTCCCTGGCACTGTCTCTCCTATTACCCTGTCTTTTGTATACAGAGCCAGTTTTTACTAACTTTCAGTCTTTACTTCTCTCTAAACTACAGCAAACATACAATAAAATAGCTAGATTCGCCTGTAATCTCCCCTACAAATCCCACCACTGCCTTGGTCTTAAATCATTACAATGGCCTGAATTCCCTAAACATTTGTTTCTTTCTCAACTGCATATTACACACTCACTTCTTTATAATCCCACTTCCACTACCCCCAATGTCAACTTCGTACATCTGACAAACATCTTCTTGACATTTACAAACCGTCAAAAAATATTGGTAAGTCCCTATATAAATACTCTGTAGCTCACTCCTGGAACTTCCTTCCACTTAAAATAAGAAGTATCCCCCATAAGTTCCATTTCAAACTACAACTCAAAAACTATCTTCTTAAGACCTGGTACTGCCCTTTCCAAACTCCGAACTGATCTCTAACTGATTTCTTCCTAAATTCTACTTTTGATTACTTTAAGTTTTTCCTCTCTCTTTTTATCCGCCTTTCTTTCTTACTCTTCTAACAGTCCAATTTACAGTTTATCTACAATCAGGTTCTTGTAAATATTCCTACTCAGGCTTTATCCTGACGTTATTGTATTGGATTTTTTGAAACTTATATATACATATTTTGTCTTTGTTTATTTCATTTTATGTAAGTGTTTATTGTCAGTATTACTACTGTAACGTTTAGTCTTTGTATTAATTACTATTTTTTTTTGGAATGTCTGTAATTGTAATTGGAGCTTTTCTCCTCGGGTCTCCACTGAAAATGGGCCTTTGTCTCAGTTGGACCAACCCGGTTAATAAATAACAATAAATAAAATAAATAAATAGTAAATAGTGTAAAGGAAATAGCAGATCTCAAGATGGGATCATTAAAAGATGGACCAAGTTATATTCATAACAAATGGTGTATTGGGGAGCAATATACATAAAACAATGCCCAAATGAATAACTAAAGTAAGTAAGTTTGTAGGAATTGAAAGGTATATGGGTATGTTGTAATGTGCAAGAGTAAAACAGAGTGAAAACTGTATGTATAATGCACATATATGGTAATAGAAATTATTATTTTGATTTTTTTAATCGTTATTCACATATGTGAGATCGTGTCACAAACTAACAATTTGATGAATATAAAGCTGTTTAAAGTTGTTTAAAACATCCATTATATTTGTTATATACTTTGATTTCCATTTTCTAATAATTGTTTTTCTTGCCAGTCAATTGCATTAAAAATTATTAACGCCCCACTGTGTCTAAGCAATTCTAGGCAATTCCTTTCCTATATCCTACCTCAGAAGAATAATTTACTACCATTAGTTCCGCCAACATTTTTGTCAAAATACTCTGAAGGATATTTTATATTTTTTAAATCTGCCAATTAATTGCATTTCAAAAATAAATGAATAATTGTGCATGTTCTGAATTATTTATTTCTTCCTCACCATAACTCCAGCATTTGCTGTCTACCTAGGGTAAATACTCTAAAGTCTTCTAGTGATTAAAATTACCAGTGCAAATATGTCCATGCAATAATCATAAACCTTCTGGACATCGTTACATACTTAAGAACCCTACATATATCCTTCCATTATGTCTTTGTTAATTGGCTCTCAGTTCTCTTTTCACAATCTTTTTAACCTCCTCCTCTGATTGATTCTTATAGTTATCATGCAGTATTTCATATGCTGTACTCATTATTCTATTTTAACAGCATCTTCTGTTCTAAATTTCACTAAAAACTCTACCAGAGCTGGTCTTTCACTTAGCACTCCCCTATCTCTTTCTGTTTGCTAATACTATGTTATCAATCCCTGATAGAGAAGGCAGTCTCTAACCTGCAGTCCAAACTTCTGCTTAGCATCATTTTACTCTGTTATTTTATCCATACTAAGTTATTTAATAACCCAATACCTTGGTTATTTTGCTAATTTCCTTTAATGAATTTCAGACTCTGTTATATATTTTCTATACCACTACTTTCATACATCACTGTTGGTAAAAAAGTAATTTTTCCTTTCCCTCACTAGTTTAATTCTTTAAATACGTTTGCTACTTCATGACTATCATATTCTGCATTGTTGATGCTTTTCTCCTTAAGAATTCACATCCACAATTCTAGTTTCTCCTTTCATTTCATCATCTTTCTTTTCAACATCGATGTATAATCTTCTCATGTAGTTATGTATACAAATTGTAACTGCATAGATGTGAAGTATTTCTTCACATCACATAACCAGTAATCACCTTGTCCTGCGGGAAGAATACATTTATTCCATTTAATTCTTGCTCTTTTCCCCTCCCTTCCCAGATACATTTCTTGAACGCTTTATTAATTGTCATCTACAACTTCTCTGGTTGATAAAAAAGCACCTGGCCTATATTAAAGATTAAAGAAACTAAAACATTTCACTACTTGTATCTTGCTACTCATCTCCATAATCAAGAGCTTCCAGTTTCTTAGTTTTTGTATTGTCTTCTCACATATCATTAGCTACCATAACAGAATCCTTTTCAATCCATAGATTTGAACACTTCATCTTTATTGTGCCTCCATAAGTATGACTATTGCTGAACCAATTTATGCAAGGGTACATAGTTTACTGTGGTGTCTTTTGTTTTACCCTCATTTATTTCATATCCTGAAAATACTTGATAATGCCTGAAAATGTTCCACAACAGTAAAATGTCTCTTTCTGAATTCATCAAGTAAAATAATATCATCTGCAAATAAAGTTAAAACTTCCCTTGATTTCCATGCCAGTTATATTTTGAGAATTTTGTATTTGCTTTTCTAATAACTCTAAACTCATCCATCCATAACCCTTTTTCCCATTTTTGCACATGGGGTCAGGATGTCACTTCATCAGTGACAGTCATTTAGAGCCAAGGTTTAAACCGCTGGGTGTTAAGCAAACTTCATAGGGGAAGGAGAGAATCCCTTCCTGGTTCCTTTGATCAAAGGCAGCTGGTCAGAAAGGAACCCTCACACCTTAATTCTTGCCCCCAATCCTTCATATATCCTCCTTATTAATCTTATTATTCTGTCAGGGAATGCAGATGCTACCATTGTCCTGTTCATAAAATCCCAGTTGCCTCTGTTGACTGCATTCTCTGCATCAAGACTCATCAGTGATAGCTGTGTTTCTTGCACTCCATTTCCATCTGGATCATCATTTTTCTATTAATGTTGTCAAATGTTTGCCTCCCCTCTACAAAAAACACATTGATCCAGGTCTATCAACTGTGGTAGCATATTTGCCACTCTCTTAGCTAGTATAGACACAAACACTTTACAATCGCAGTTTTAAATTGAATCGGTCTATATGAAGCCATATTGAAGGGTCTTTAACCTCTTTAGGTAACACAGCCCCTCCAGGTTTTTTTAAATTATAACAGAATTTTATGTAGCAAGCACTTTAAATGAGCAGTAATGGCTTTCAATGAATGACATCATCACATTTCCAAAAGTATTTAAATGGGGAAATCTGGAATGGTAATACATTCTGATGAAATCCCTTTGGAAGGGAAGAAAGTTCTCAATCGGTCTAATTTCGTTGTAATTTTAATAAAGTTTCTTTGCGAGTGATCCTGGTGGTGGCAGTGATTCTATAACATTACAAGTGGATTTTAACTGTCAGGCTCAAGTTTGTGGTTGTTTTAGTTTCATCACATTCTTCTCATCTAATTTCCAGATTTCCGCAGGAATTACATCTGTTCCCCGAGAATTATTTATTTATTTATTGACATTTAATTACCAGGAATGACCGACTGGGTAGAAGCCCATTTTCAATGGAGGTCTGGGGAGAAAAGCTCCAAATTATTACACATTTTAAGAAAGTACAGTTTTGTACCTACCATAAATGTAGATGTCCGATAGGAATGCATCTGCAGTCCTTACAAATGGGTTGTCCTGTCGTCAGGCAGCCCTTCGGTCGGCCGGATTCCAAAGTCTGGGTCTGGCCTCGGCTGGTGTTGCACTTCACCCGACGTCATAGCTGCAGTTATTCGGGTATAAAGGCATCAGCCGACGCCATTTTCCTCAGTGTTTCTTGCCCCAGATGCCAGGTGCCCTCTAGGAAGGCTAAATTTGGATAAATGCAAATGATTCCAAATAGTAGAGAGCAAACAAAAATAAGCATGTATGTACATATATACAAACAAATACACCATAATAGATTCCCCCAGCTAGCTACAAGATGGGCAAATACCCTAGGAGTACCACAGAGGCGAAGGAGGGTGGGTAATCCTGACTGCAGATGCATTCCTATCGGACATCTACATTTATGGTAGGTACAAAACTGTACTATGTCCTTCAAGGATGCATCTGCAGTCCTTACAAATGGGTAGAATACCATAGCCAAACTAGGGGAGGAGGAGAAATAAAATTATGGTGTAGTTAAGATCCCTTGCAAAACAGCAGTGGCAAAACCTGCTCGGGATCTAGAGTATAAAGGTAAATTATAATGCTTGGCAAATGTATGCACGGAGCTCCAAGTAGCAGCCTCTAAAATGTCTTTGGTAGCCACTCCTCGTAGAAAAGCTGTGGTAGTGGCTGTAGCCCTTGTAGAGTGAGGCCTGATGTTTTCTGGAGTTATTCTTCCCATGGTAGGAGTAACAAAATCTAATGCAATTTCCTATCCACTTAGAGATTGTCTGTTTTGAAATTGCTTTTCCTTCCATTCCTGTTGCATATGCTACCAGTAGCTGGTCAGTTTTTCTATTGCCCTTGGTCCTGTCCAGGTAGTAGCGTAATTGTCTATGTACATCCAAGGTATGCAACAGTCTTTCTCGCCTGTTCTGTGGGTTGGGAAGAATGTAGGTAGGTGGATAGCCTGATTTAGAGATACTCTGGAGACCACCTTAGGCATAAAAGTAGGATTTGTTCTCATGGACACTCTATCTTGATGGAAGATCAGGAAGGGCTGTACTGCCATTAATGCCTGTAGCTCAGATACCCTTCTTGCTGAAGTGATTGCCAGCAGGAAGGCAGTTTTCCATGATAAGTATTGTAATTCTGCTGTTGCTGCTGGTTCGAAAGGAGGGAGTGTCAATTTTTCTAGCACAAAGTTCAAGTCCCATGCTGGCAATGGTGGCTTCCTAGGTGGTTTTACATTTTTAATTCCTCTCAGAAACTGCCTGAGCAGAGGATGTGAGAAGACTGGAGGATCCAAGTCGTATTCTGCTGAAATAGCTGATGCATGAATCTTAATGGAAGAATAGGACAGACCTTTGTGGAAGAGCTCTGCCAAGTATTACAGGATGTTGGCTATGTTTACCAGTGACACATTTTCTCCTTTTGCAGTACTCCAAATGAGATATCTTTTCCATTTTGCTGAATAATTTTTCCTTGTTGAGGGTCTGCGAGCCTCCAAGATAATGTCTTTAACCCTTTGGGATAAATTTGGGTTAATTGGTTTTATGCAATGTTCCAGGCAGTCAGCTGCAGTGTTTTCAGGTTTGGATGCAGGGTGTTGCAGTTGTTCTGTGTTAACAGCAAGGGAACTAGTGGTAGGGGCCATATTTGTTCCCGAGACATGCTCCTCAGTAATGGGTACCAATGTTGTCTTGGCCAGTCTGGAGCTATCAGAATGATCCTTGGACGGTCCTCTTTGATCTTCAATAGCACCTTGTGCATCAAAGGAAGTGGTGGGAATGCATATGCTGTCAGGTTTTTCCAACTGAAAGATAGGGAGTCCACCTTCCAAGCAAGTGGGTGGTACGTCCTTGTGCAGAATTTTTTAGTTGGTGATTGCGTGGGGATGCAAATAAGTCTATTTCTGGGAGTCCCCATTTTCTTGTAATGGCTTTGAAGATGTCCGGATGCAGCATCCATTCGTGGGCATCCGTGGTAGTTCTGCTTAGTATGTCTGCTAGAATGTTTTCTTTTCCTGGTACAAAAATTGCTTGTAAGTGAATGTTGTAGCTCAGGGCCACATTCCAGAGGTCCATTGCCATCCGGCATAGAGGGTACGAATGTGTGCCTCCTTGTATGTTGATGTACCACATAACTGTGGTATTGTCTGTCCTTATCAACAGCTGACCTTGTCGAAGAAATGGTCTGAATGACTGAATTGCCAGTTTTACTGCCAGCATTTCCTTTTGATTTATGTGTAGGTGCAACTGGTCTTGAGTCCATAAACCTTGTATGCACTTGTCCAGCATGTGGGCCCCCCAACCGAGGTCTGAGGCATCCGTTGTGATGGTTTGGCTGGGTTGAGTGTTGTGGAAGGGCAGTCCTTTATTTGATTGACAGGCCTGAGCCCACCATTGGAATTCTTGTTTCAGGCATGGAATTATTGGAATTTGGGTTTCTAGGCTGTGCTTGTGCTGAGACCATAAATTCCTTAGGTACTACTGTAACTTTCTCATATGCAGTCTGGCATGTGGAACCAATATTATGCAGGATGCCATGAAACCCAAGGCTTGCAGGACTTTTCTTGCTGTTAGATGGTTCTGCTTTGTTAATGCCAAGAAGTAGAGGATCTTTGAATCCTATCTTGAAAGCTGCAGGTCTCCCCTGGTTGTCCGCATGGTGTGCTGCCGCATTAAAGCCTAGTGCTCCTCATCGGGTTGTCCCCTCCCTGCTGACCCATCTCACTTGGTATCACTGAAGCAACATAGCAGGATAATTGTGTTGGCACCCAAGAAGCACCCCTATTCTCCTCTTGAACGACGGGTTATCTGCTGCTTAATCCTTCCACTACTGCCTCATTAAAGCCTAGTGCTCCTCATCGGGTTGTCCCCTCCCTGCTGACCCATCTCACTTGGTATCACTGAAGCAACATAGCAGGATAATTGTGTTGGCACCCAAGAAGCACCCCTATTCTCCTCTTGAACGACGGGTTATCTGCTGCTTAATCCTTCCACTACTGCCTCATTAAAGCCTAGTGCTCCTCATCGGGTTGTCCCTCCCTGCTGACCCATCTCACTTGGTATCACTGAAGCAACATAGCAGGATAATTGTGTTGGCACCCAAGAAGCACCCCTATTCTCCTCTTGAACGACGGGTTATCTGCTGCTTAATCCTTCCACTACTGCCTCATTAAAGCCTAGTGCTCCTCATTGGGTTGTCCCCTCCTGCTGACCCATCTCACTTGGTATCACCGAAGCAACATAGCAGGATAATTGTGTTGGCACCCAAGAAGCACCCTATTCTCCTCTTGAGCGACGGGTTATCTGCTGCTTAATCCTTCCACTACTGCCTCATTAAAGCCTAGTGCTCCTCATCGGGTTGTCCCCTCCTGCTGACCCATCTCACTTGGTATCACTGAAGCAACATAGCAGGATAATTGTGTTGGCACCCAAGAAGCACCCCTATTCTCCTCTTGAACGACGGGTTATCTGCTGCTTAATCCTTCCACTACTGCCTGTATGTCACTTTGCCTAATTATTTTAGTTTATGTTTTGTCCTATTGTGGAAGCACACACGTGACACCAGCTACGGTTTTCCCTCAGCTTTCAGACACTTACCCTAACATCTTTCCTCTTTTACTGCTACTCCCTCCTACCCCAGGTTGTCTAACTTTTCCTCCACTGTTATCCCACTTGCCTGCCTGTTTCTGCTCCCATACTGTCTGTAATTTGCTTTCCTGGCCTGTTGCACTCTTTTTCCCTCTTATTCCTCCCTATCCTTCATCAATTGACTATATCTTGAACATCTCTACTTGTATACTTGCTATTACCCCTATCACTGTCCCTCTGCTGACTATTTTTCCCTGTGCCTGTTATATTCTTGCAAACTACTGCCTACCTTCTTATCTTTCTTTAACAACTCTCCTTTACATATCTCTAAACTACATAGCATATGAAACAGTAGTGTTTCAGCTACTCTGCTTAGCTGATAGACTTCCTCTCTCCTCTGGCTGTTTCCCTGTGCTTTCTGCCTCCGCCCTTCCCTTCTAGCTATTGGTTCTACCTTCTGCTTCCCTCCCCCCACCTCGAACTCTATATGTAGTGGCCTCATTGCTAAGGCGCCATCTTTGAATCCCATCTTGAAAACTGCAGGTCTCCCCTGGTTGTCCGCGTGGTGTGCTGCCGGTAAGTGAGCATTTCTATTCAGATACTGACTTATTTTGCTCAGAATTGAGCATTTTTAATTAGATATTGCATTATTTTGTTTTGGCGTATATCTGACTAAACTGTAGAAAGAGACTTAGGTTTCAGTCGCTGGGATCCGGCGTGCTCCTAACGCTTCTATTATGAATGTCTCTCACTGATTGTAACTCTGTAAGTAGTTGCTAGTGTTTCTAAAGACTAAACCTGTAGATAGAGTCTTAGG
This sequence comes from Protopterus annectens, assembly GCF_019279795.1. Lineage (NCBI taxonomy): Eukaryota > Metazoa > Chordata > Ceratodontiformes > Protopteridae > Protopterus > Protopterus annectens. Next base: position 943,623,771 of record NC_056729.1, read on the forward strand.
TTGTACTCGCTGGATCCCGGCGTGCTCCTAACGCTTCTTTTGTGATTGTATCTCACTGTTTTTGGCTCTGTAAGTAGTCGCTAGTGTTTCTAAAACCTAAACCTGTAGAAAGAGTGTTAGGTTGCAGTCGCTGGGATCCTGCGTGCTCCTAACGCTTCTTGTATGATGGTCTCTCTCCAATTTTAGCTCTGCAAGTAGTCGCTAATATTTCTAAAGTCATAATTACTGTTTTTACCTAATAGAGTTTTGTAACACCCATTTATTGACCTTTTTCTGCTTATAAGGGAGTATTTTACTTGGTTATTGCCTTATTTTGCTTGTACATTTGTCAAAACCTGTGGAAAGAGTCTTAGGTTGTAGTCGTTGGGACCCTGCCTTTTATGGTGGTCTCTCACTAATTTAAGCTCTAAAAGTAGTCGCTAGTGTTTCTAAAGGCATTACTACTGTTTTTTACCTTCAAGTGGTTTCTATCACCTATAATGTATTGTCATGTAGTTACTGAGGTCCTGCCCTCTTGAATATCTGGACACACTGTTTTTGTGGCTGTTTACTATTGATTTATCAGTAATTAAGTAAAGCATAGCTCTTCTGTGGCTTTCTGGTCAGCTACTGTATATAATCACTAGGAGGAATTTTGAAGAGCATGTTCACTACAAACGCTGCTCTCTCTTAAATTACTCTCTGTATGTGGTGACAAGCGTTACATCCTACTAAATTTCTCTACTGAATGGATAAATACTGTATTGTTTCTATACTTTGTATGTATATATAAATACCCTTACTTGCATGGTACATGAATGCTTAATCCTTTACTTGTATAGTGAATGAATATACTGTTAACATCTGCATTTAACCTGGTTTAGAACAGCTAGATTTCTGTACCAAATTACATTCACTGGATACTTGTATTATTGCATTGACATTACTTATATCAACTGTTGCTAATATTGAAATATTATCTTGGTATACCTGTTATAGTAACTAGCAGATATCTAATTCTCCCTCTCTTTACTGACATACTTCTTTATCTGATATCTCTCTACCCATTCCTCTGCTTAACCTCCTATGCTATTTCTGTTTCCTTTGGTCTTCCTAACCCTATATTTCTTCTGTTTTGTATTCCAGCATTAAAGCCTAGTGCTCCTCATCGGGTTGTCCCCTCCCTGCTGACCCATCTCACTTGGTATCACTGAAGCAACATAGCAGGAAAATTGTGTTGGCACCCAAGAAGCACCCCTATTCTCCTCTTGAACGACGGGTTATTTGCTGCTTAATCCTTCCACTACTGCCTGTATGTCACTTTGCCTAATTATTTTAGTTTATGTTTTGTCCTATTGTGGAAGCACACACGTGACACCAGCTACGGTTTTCCCCTCAGCTTTCAGACACTTACCCCTAACATCTTTCCTCTTTTACTGCTACTCCCTCCTACCCCAGGTTGTCTAACTTTTCCTCCACTGTTATCCCACTTGCCTGCCTGTTTCTGCTCCCATACTGTCTGTAATTTGCTTTCCTGGCCTGTTGCACTCTTTTTCCCTCTTATTCCTCCCTATCCTTCATCAATTGACTATATCTTGAACATCTCTACTTGTATACTTGCTATTACCCCTATCACTGTCCCTCTGCTGACTATTTTTCCTTGTGCCTGTTATATTCTTGTAAACTACTGCCTACCTTCTTATCTTTCTTTAACAAACTCTCCTTTACATATCTCTAAACTACATAGCATATGAAATAGTAGTGTTTCAGCTACTCTGCTTAGCTGCTAGCCATCGCTCTCCTCTCTGGCTGTTTCCCTGTGCTTTCTGCCTCCCGCCCTATCCTTCCCTTCTAGCTATTGGTTCTACCTTCTGCTTCCCTCCCCTACACCCTCGAACTCTATATGTAGTGGCCTCATTGCTAAGGCGCCATCTTTGAATCCCATCTTGAAAACTGCAGGTCTCCCTGGTTGTCCGCGTGGTGTGCTGCCGGTAAGTGAGCATTTCTATTCAGATACTGACTTATTTTGCTCAGAATTGAGCATTTTTAATTAGATATTGCATTATTTTGAGCGTATATCTGACTAAACTGTAGAAAGAGACTTAGGTTTCAGTCGCTGGGATCCGGCGTGCTCCTAACGCTTCTATTATGAATGTCTCTCACTGATTGTAACTCTGTAAGTAGTTGCTAGTGTTTCTAAAGACTAAACCTGTAGAAAGAGTCTTAGGTTGTACTCGCTGGATCCGGCGTGCTCCTAACGCTTCTTTTGTGATTGTATCTCACTGTTTTTGGCTCTGCAAGTAGTCGCTAGTGTTTCTAAAACCTAAGCCTGTAGAAAGAGTGTTAGGTTGCAGTCGCTGGGATCCTGCGTGCTCCTAACGCTTCTTGTATGATGGTCTCTCTCCAATTTTAGCTCTGCAAGTAGTCGCTAATATTTCTAAAGTCATAATTACTGTTTTTACCTAATAGAGTTTTGTAACACCCATTTATTGACCTTTTTCTGCTTGTAAGGGAGTATTTTACTTGGTTATTGCCTTATTTTGCTTGTACATTTGTCAAAACCTGTGAAAAGAGTCTTAGGTTGTAGTCGTTGGGACCCTGCCTTTTTATGGTGGTCTCTCACTAATTTAAGCTCTAAAAGTAGTCGCTAGTGTTTCTAAAGGCATTACTACTGTTTTTTTACCTTCAAGTGGTTTCTATCACCTATAATGTATTGTCATGTAGTTACTGAGGTCCTGCCCTCTTGAATATCTGGACACACTGTTTTTGTGGCTGTTTACTATTGATTTATCAGTAATTAAGTAAAGCATAGCTCTTCTGTGGCTTTCTGGTCAGCTACTGTATATAATCACTAGGAGGAATTTTGAAGAGCATGTTCACTACAAACGCTGCTCTCTCTTAAATTACTCTCTGTATGTGGTGACAAGCGTTACATCCTACTAAATTTCTCTACTGAATGGATAAATACTGTATTGTTTCTATACTTTGTATGTATATATAAATACCCTTACTTGCATGGTACATGAATGCTTAATCCTTTACTTGTATAGTGAATGAATATACTGTTAACATCTGCATTTAACCTGGTTTAGAACAGCTAGATTTCTGTACCAAATTACATTCACTGGATACTTGTATTATTGCATTGACATTACTTATATCAACTGTTGCTAATATTGAAATATTATCTTGGTATACCTGTTATAGTAACTAGCAGATATCTAATTCTCCCTCTCTTTACTGACATACTTCTTTATCTGATATCTCTCTACCCATTCCTCTGCTTAACCTCCTATGCTATTTCTGTTTCCTTTGGTCTTCCTAACCCTATATTTCTTCTGTTTTGTATTCCAGCATTAAAGCCTAGTGCTCCTCATCGGGTTGTCCCTCCCTGCTGACCCATCTCACTTGGTATCACTGAAGCAACATAGCAGGAAAATTGTGTTGGCACCCAAGAAGCACCCCTATTCTCCTCTTGAACGACGGGTTATTTGCTGCTTAATCCTTCCACTACTGCCTGTATGTCACTTTGCCTAATTATTTTAGTTTATGTTTTGTCCTATTGTGGAAGCACACACGTGACACCAGCTACGGTTTTCCCCTCAGCTTTCAGACACTTACCCCTAACATCTTTCCTCTTTTACTGCTACTCCCTCCTACCCCAGGTTGTCTAACTTTTCCTCCACTGTTATCCCACTTGCCTGCCTGTTTCTGCTCCCATACTGTCTGTAATTTGCTTTCCTGGCCTGTTGCACTCTTTTTCCCTCTTATTCCTCCCTATCCTTCATCAATTGACTATATCTTGAACATCTCTACTTGTATACTTGCTATTACCCCTATCACTGTCCCTCTGCTGACTATTTTTCCTTGTGCCTGTTATATTCTTGTAAACTACTGCCTACCTTCTTATCTTTCTTTAACAAACTCTCCTTTACATATCTCTAAACTACATAGCATATGAAATAGTAGTGTTTCAGCTACTCTGCTTAGCTGATAGACTTCGCTCTCCTCTCTGCCTTTTTCCCTGTGCTTTCTGCCTCCGCCTCTATCCTTCCCTTCTAGCTATTGGTTCTACCTTCTGCTTCCCCTTCCCCCTACACCCTCGAACTCTATATGTAGTGGCCTCATTGCTAAGGCGCCATCTTTGAATCCCATCTTGAAAACTGCAGGTCTCCCTGGTTGTCCGCGTGGTGTGCTGCCGGTAAGTGAGCATTTCTATTCAGATACTGACTTATTTTGCTCAGAATTGAGCATTTTTAATTAGATATTGCATTATTTTGAGCGTATATCTGACTAAACTGTAGAAAGAGACTTAGGTTTCAGTCGCTGGGATCCGCGTGCTCCTAACGCTTCTATTATGAATGTCTCTCACTGATTGTAACTCTGTAAGTAGTTGCTAGTGTTTCTAAAGACTAAACCTGTAGAAAGAGTCTTAGGTTGTACTCGCTGGATCCGGCGTGCTCCTAACGCTTCTTTTGTGATTGTATCTCACTGTTTTTGGCTCTGCAAGTAGTCGCTAGTGTTTCTAAAACCTAAGCCTGTAGAAAGAGTGTTAGGTTGCAGTCGCTGGGATCCTGCGTGCTCCTAACGCTTCTTGTATGATGGTCTCTCTCCAATTTTAGCTCTGCAAGTAGTCGCTAATATTTCTAAAGTCATAATTACTGTTTTTACCTAATAGAGTTTTGTAACACCCATTTATTGACCTTTTTCTGCTTGTAAGGGAGTATTTTACTTGGTTATTGCCTTATTTTGCTTGTACATTTGTCAAAACCTGTGAAAAGAGTCTTAGGTTGTAGTCGTTGGGACCCTGCCTTTTTATGGTGGTCTCTCACTAATTTAAGCTCTAAAAGTAGTCGCTAGTGTTTCTAAAGGCATTACTACTGTTTTTACCTTCAAGTGGTTTCTATCACCTATAATGTATTGTCATGTAGTTACTGAGGTCCTGCCCTCTTGAATATCTGGACACACTGTTTTTGTGGCTGTTTACTATTGATTTATCAGTAATTAAGTAAAGCATAGCTCTTCTGTGGCTTTCTGGTCAGCTACTGTATATAATCACTAGGAGGAATTTTGAAGAGCATGTTCACTACAAACGCTGCTCTCTCTTAAATTACTCTCTGTATGTGGTGACAAGCGTTACATCCTACTAAATTTCTCTACTGAATGGATAAATACTGTATTGTTTCTATACATTGTATGTATATATAAATACCCTTACTTGCATGGTACATGAATGCTTAATCCTTTACTTGTATAGTGAATGAATATACTGTTAACATCTGCATTTAACCTGGTTTAGAACAGCTAGATTTCTGTACCAAATTACATTCACTGGATACTTGTATTATTGCATTGACATTACTTATATCAACTGTTGCTAATATTGAAATATTATCTTGGTATACCTGTTATAGTAACTAGCAGATATCTAATTCTCCCTCTCTTTACTGACATACTTCTTTATCTGATATCTCTCTACCCATTCCTCTGCTTAACCTCCTATGCTATTTCTGTTTCCTTTGGTCTTCCTAACCCTATATTTCTTCTGTTTTGTATTCCAGCATTAAAGCCTAGTGCTCCTCATCGGGTTGTCCCCTCCCTGCTGACCCATCTCACTTGGTATCACTGAAGCAACATAGCAGGAAAATTGTGTTGGCACCCAAGAAGCACCCCTATTCTCCTCTTGAACGACGGGTTATTTGCTGCTTAATCCTTCCACTACTGCCTGTATGTCACTTTGCCTAATTATTTTAGTTTATGTTTTGTCCTATTGTGGAAGCACACACGTGACACCAGCTACGGTTTTCCCCTCAGCTTTCAGACACTTACCCCTAACATCTTTCCTCTTTTACTGCTACTCCCTCCTACCCCAGGTTGTCTAACTTTTCCTCCACTGTTATCCCACTTGCCTGCCTGTTTCTGCTCCCATACTGTCTGTAATTTGCTTTCCTGGCCTGTTGCACTCTTTTTCCCTCTTATTCCTCCCTATCCTTCATCAATTGACTATATCTTGAACATCTCTACTTGTATACTTGCTATTACCCCTATCACTGTCCCTCTGCTGACTATTTTTCCTTGTGCCTGTTATATTCTTGTAAACTACTGCCTACCTTCTTATCTTTCTTTAACAAACTCTCCTTTACATATCTCTAAACTACATAGCATATGAAATAGTAGTGTTTCAGCTACTCTGCTTAGCTGATAGACTTCGCTCTCCTCTCTGGCTGTTTCCCTGTGCTTTCTGCCTCCCGCCCTATCCTTCCCTTCTAGCTATTGGTTCTACCTTCTGCTTCCCCTCCCCCCTACACCCTCGAACTCTATATGTAGTGGCCTCATTGCTAAGGCGCCATCTTTGAATCCCATCTTGAAAACTGCAGGTCTCCCCTGGTTGTCCGCGTGGTGTGCTGCCGGTAAGTGAGCATTTCTATTCAGATACTGACTTATTTTGCTCAGAATTGAGCATTTTTAATTAGATATTGCATTATTTTGAGCGTATATCTGACTAAACTGTAGAAAGAGACTTAGGTTTCAGTCGCTGGGATCCGGCGTGCTCCTAACGCTTCTATTATGAATGTCTCTCACTGATTGTAACTCTGTAAGTAGTTGCTAGTGTTTCTAAAGACTAAACCTGTAGAAAGAGTCTTAGGTTGTACTCGCTGGATCCGGCGTGCTCCTAACGCTTCTTTTGTGATTGTATCTCACTGTTTTTGGCTCTGCAAGTAGTCGCTAGTGTTTCTAAAACCTAACCCTGTAGAAAGAGTGTTAGGTTGCAGTCGCTGGGATCCTGCGTGCTCCTAACGCTTCTTGTATGATGGTCTCTCTCCAATTTTAGCTCTGCAAGTAGTCGCTAATATTTCTAAAGTCATAATTACTGTTTTTACCTAATAGAGTTTTGTAACACCCATTTATTGACCTTTTTCTGCTTGTAAGGGAGTATTTTACTTGGTTATTGCCTTATTTTGCTTGTACATTTGTCAAAACCTGTGGAAAGAGTCTTAGGTTGTAGTCGTTGGGACCCTGCCTTTTTATGGTGGTCTCTCACTAATTTAAGCTCTAAAAGTAGTCGCTAGTGTTTCTAAAGGCATTACTACTGTTTTTTTACCTTCAAGTGGTTTCTATCACCTATAATGTATTGTCATGTAGTTACTGAGGTCCTGCCCTCTTGAATATCTGGACACACTGTTTTTGTGGCTGTTTACTATTGATTTATCAGTAATTAAGTAAAGCATAGCTCTTCTGTGGCCTTCTGGTCAGCTACTGTATATAATCACTAGGAGGAATTTTGAAGAGCATGTTCACTACAAACGCTGCTCTCTCTTAAATTACTCTCTGTATGTGGTGACAAGCGTTACATCCTACTAAATTTCTCTACTGAATGGATAAATACTGTATTGTTTCTATACATTGTATGTATATATAAATACCCTTACTTGCATGGTACATGAATGCTTAATCCTTTACTTGTATAGTGAATGAATATACTGTTAACATCTGCATTTAACCTGGTTTAGAACAGCTAGATTTCTGTACCAAATTACATTCACTGGATACTTGTATTATTGCATTGACATTACTTATATCAACTGTTGCTAATATTGAAATATTATCTTGGTATACCTGTTATAGTAACTAGCAGATATCTAATTCTCCCTCTCTTTACTGACATACTTCTTTATCTGATATCTCTCTACCCATTCCTCTGCTTAACCTCCTATGCTATTTCTGTTTCCTTTGGTCTTCCTAACCCTATATTTCTTCTGTTTTGTATTACAGCATTAAAGCCTAGTGCTCCTCATCGGGTTGTCCCCTCCCTGCTGACCCATCTCACTTGGTATCACTGAAGCAACATAGCAGGATAATTGTGTTGGCACCCAAGAAGCACCCCTATTCTCCTCTTGAACGACGGGTTATCTGCTGCTTAATCCTTCCACTACTGCCTGTATGTCACTTTGCCTAATTATTTTAGTTTATGTTTTGTCCTATTGTGGAAGCACACACGTGACACCAGCTACGGTTTTCCCCTCAGCTTTCAGACACTTACCCCTAACATCTTTCCTCTTTTACTGCTACTCCCTCCTACCCCAGGTTGTCTAACTTTTCCTCCACTGTTATCCCACTTGCCTGCCTGTTTCTGCTCCCATACTGTCTGTAATTTGCTTTCCTGGCCTGTTGCACTCTTTTTCCCTCTTATTCCTCCCTATCCTTCATCAATTGACTATATCTTGAACATCTCTACTTGTATACTTGCTATTACCCCTATCACTGTCCCTCTGCTGACTATTTTTCCTTGTGCCTGTTATATTCTTGCAAACTACTGCCTACCTTCTTATCTTTCTCTAACAAACTCTCCTTTACATATCTCTAAACTACATAGCATATGAAACAGTAGTGTTTCAGCTACTCTGCTTAGCTGATAGACTTCGCTCTCCTCTCTGGCTGTTTCCCTGTGCTTTCTGCCTCCGCCCTATCCTTCCCTTCTAGCTATTGGTTCTACCTTCTGCTTCCCTCCCCTACACCCTCGAACTCTATATGTAGTGGCCTCATTGCTAAGGCGCCATCTTTGAATCCCATCTTGAAAACTGCAGGTCTCCCTGGTTGTCCGTGGTGTGCTGCCGGTAAGTGAGCATTTCTATTCAGATACTGACTTATTTTGCTCAGAATTGAGCATTTTTAATTAGATATTGCATTATTTTGAGCGTATATCTGACTAAACTGTAGAAAGAGACTTAGGTTGCAGTCGCTGGGATCCGGCGTGCTCCTAACGCTTCTATTATGAATGTCTCTCACTGATTGTAACTCTGTAAGTAGTTGCTAGTGTTTCTAAAGACTAAACCTGTAGATAGAGTCTTAGGTTGTACTCGCTGGATCCGGCGTGCTCCTAACGCTTCTTTTGTGATTGTATCTCACTGTTTTTGGCTCTGCAAGTAGTCGCTAGTGTTTCTAAAACCTAAACCTGTAGAAAGAGTGTTAGGTTGCAGTCGCTGGGATCCTGCGTGCTCCTAACGCTTCTTGTATGATGGTCTCTCTCCAATTTTAGCTCTGCAAGTAGTCGCTAATATTTTTAAAGTCATAATTACTGTTTTTACCTAATAGAGTTTTGTAACACCCATTTATTGACCTTTTTCTGCTTATAAGGGAGTATTTTAGTTGGTTATTGCCTTATTTTGCTTGTACATTTGTCAAAACCTGTGGAAAGAGTCTTAGGTTGTAGTCGTTGGGACCCTGCCTTTTTATGGTGGTCTCTCACTAATTTAAGCTCTAAAAGTAGTCGCTAGTGTTTCTAAAGGCATTACTACTGTTTTTTTTTACCTTCAAGTGGTTTCTATCACCTATAATGTATTGTCATGTAGTTACTGAGGTCCTGCCCTCTTGAATACCTGGACACACTGTTTTTGTGGCTGTTTACTATTGATTTATCAGTAATTAAGTAAAGCATAGCTCTTCTGTGGCCTTCTGGTCAGCTACTGTATATAATCACTAGGAGGAATTTTGAAGAGCATGTTCACTACAAACGCTGCTCTCTCTTAAATTACTCTCTGTATGTGGTGACAAGCGTTACATCCTACTAAATTTCTCTACTGAATGGATAAATACTGTATTGTTTCTATACATTGTATGTATATATAAATACCCTTACTTGCATGGTACATGAATGCTTAATCCTTTACTTGTATAGTGAATGAATATACTGTTAACATCTGCATTTAACCTGGTTTAGAACAGCTAGATTTCTGTACCAAATTACATTCACTGGATACTTGTATTATTGCATTGACATTACTTATATCAACTGTTGCTAATATTGAAATATTATCTTGGTATACCTGTTATAGTAACTAGCAGATATCTAATTCTCCCTCTCTTTACTGACATACTTCTTTATCTGATATCTCTCTACCCATTCCTCTGCTTAACCTCCTATGCTATTTCTGTTTCCTTTGGTCTTCCTAACCCTATATTTCTTCTGTTTTGTATTACAGCATTAAAGCCTAGTGCTCCTCATCGGGTTGTCCCCTCCCTGCTGACCCATCTCACTTGGTATCACTGAAGCAACATAGCAGGATAATTGTGTTGGCACCCAAGAAGCACCCCTATTCTCCTCTTGAACGACGGGTTATCTGCTGCTTAATCCTTCCACTACTGCCTGTATGTCACTTTGCCTAATTATTTTAGTTTATGTTTTGTCCTATTGTGGAAGCACACACGTGACACCAGCTACGGTTTTCCCCTCAGCTTTCAGACACTTACCCCTAACATCTTTCCTCTTTTACTGCTACTCCCTCCTACCCCAGGTTGTCTAACTTTTCCTCCACTGTTATCCCACTTGCCTGCCTGTTTCTGCTCCCATACTGTCTGTAATTTGCTTTCCTGGCCTGTTGCACTCTTTTTCCCTCTTATTCCTCCCTATCCTTCATCAATTGACTATATCTTGAACATCTCTACTTGTATACTTGCTATTACCCCTATCACTGTCCCTCTGCTGACTATTTTTCCTTGTGCCTGTTATATTCTTGCAAACTACTGCCTACCTTCTTATCTTTCTTTAACAACTCTCCTTTACATATCTCTAAACTACATAGCATATGAAACAGTAGTGTTTCAGCTACTCTGCTTAGCTGATAGACTTCGCTCTCCTCTCTGGCTGTTTCCCTGTGCTTTCTGCCTCCCGCCCCTATCCTTCCCTTCTAGCTATTGGTTCTACCTTCTGCTTCCCCTCCCCCCTACACCCTCGAACTCTATATGTAGTGGCCTCATTGCTAAGGCGCCATCTTTGAATCCTATCTTGAAAGCTGCAGGTCGCGGCTGGTTGTCCGCGTGGTGTGCTGCCGGTAAGTGAGCATTTCTATTCAGATACTGACTTATTTTGCTCAGAATTGAGCATTTTTAATTAGATATTGCATTATTTTGAGCGTATATCTGACTAAACTGTAGAAAGAGACTTAGGTTGCAGTCGCTGGGATCCGGCGTGCTCCTAACGCTTCTATTATGAATGTCTCTCACTGATTGTAACTCTGTAAGTAGTTGCTAGTGTTTCTAAAGACTAAACCTGTAGATAGAGTCTTAGGTTGTACTCGCTGGATCCGGCGTGCTCCTAACGCTTCTTTTGTGATTGTATCTCACTGTTTTTGGCTCTGTAAGTAGTCGCTAGTGTTTCTAAAACCTAAACCTGTAGAAAGAGTGTTAGGTTGCAGTCGCTGGGATCCTGCGTGCTCCTAACGCTTCTTGTATGATGGTCTCTCTCCAATTTTAGCTCTGCAAGTAGTCGCTAATATTTTTAAAGTCATAATTACTGTTTTTACCTAATAGAGTTTTGTAACACCCATTTATTGACCTTTTTCTGCTTATAAGGGAGTATTTTAGTTGGTTATTGCCTTATTTTGCTTGTACATTTGTCAAAACCTGTGGAAAGAGTCTTAGGTTGTAGTCGTTGGGACCCTGCCTTTTTATGGTGGTCTCTCACTAATTTAAGCTCTAAAAGTAGTCGCTAGTGTTTCTAAAGGCATTACTACTGTTTTTTACCTTCAAGTGGTTTCTATCACCTATAATGTATTGTCATGTAGTTACTGAGGTCCTGCCCTCTTGAATATCTGGACACACTGTTTTTGTGGCTGTTTACTATTGATTTATCAGTAATTAAGTAAAGCATAGCTCTTCTGTGGCCTTCTGGTCAGCTACTGTATATAATCACTAGGAGGAATTTTGAAGAGCATGTTCACTACAAACGCTGCTCTCTCTTAAATTACTCTCTGTATGTGGTGACAAGCGTTATATCCTACTAAATTTCTCTACTGAATGGATAAATACTGTATTGTTTCTATACATTGTATGTATATATAAATACCCTTACTTGCATGGTACATGAATGCTTAATCCTTTACTTGTATAGTGAATGAATATACTGTTAACATCTGCATTTAACCTGGTTTAGAACAGCTAGATTTCTGTACCAAATTACATTCACTGGATACTTGTATTATTGCATTGACATTACTTATATCAACTGTTGCTAATATTGAAATATTATCTTGGTATACCTGTTATAGTAACTAGCAGATATCTAATTCTCCCTCTCTTTACTGACATACTTCTTTATCTGATATCTCTCTACCCATTCCTCTGCTTAACCTCCTATGCTATTTCTGTTTCCTTTGGTCTTCCTAACCCTATATTTCTTCTGTTTTGTATTACAGCATTAAAGCCTAGTGCTCCTCATCGGGTTGTCCCCTCCCTGCTGACCCATCTCACTTGGTATCACTGAAGCAACATAGCAGGATAATTGTGTTGGCACCCAAGAAGCACCCCTATTCTCCTCTTGAACGACGGGTTATCTGCTGCTTAATCCTTCCACTACTGCCTGTATGTCACTTTGCCTAATTATTTTAGTTTATGTTTTGTCCTATTGTGGAAGCACACACGTGACACCAGCTACGGTTTTCCCCTCAGCTTTCAGACACTTACCCCTAACATCTTTCCTCTTTTACTGCTACTCCCTCCTACCCCAGGTTGTCTAACTTTTCCTCCACTGTTATCCCACTTGCCTGCCTGTTTCTGCTCCCATACTGTCTGTAATTTGCTTTCCTGGCCTGTTGCACTCTTTTTCCCTCTTATTCCTCCCTATCCTTCATCAATTGACTATATCTTGAACATCTCTACTTGTATACTTGCTATTACCCCTATCACTGTCCCTCTGCTGACTATTTTTCCTTGTGCCTGTTATATTCTTGCAAACTACTGCCTACCTTCTTATCTTTCTTTAACAACTCTCCTTTACATATCTCTAAACTACATAGCATATGAAACAGTAGTGTTTCAGATACTCTGCTTAGCTGATAGACTTCGCTCTCCTCTCTGGCTGTTTCCCTGTGCTTTCTGCCTCCCGCCCCTATCCTTCCCTTCTAGCTATTGGTTCTACCTTCTGCTTCCTCTCTCCCCTACACCCTCGAACTCTATATGTAGTGGCCTCATTGCTAAGGCGCCATCTTTGAATCCCATCTTGAAAACTGCAGGTCTCCCCTGGTTGTCCGCGTGGTGTGCTGCCGGTAAGTGAGCATTTCTACTCAAATACTGACTTATTTTGCTCAGAATTGAGCATTTTTAATTGGATATTGCATTATTTTGAGCGTATATCTGACTAAACTGTAGAAAGAGACTTAGGTTGCAGTCGCTGGGATCCGGCGTGCTCCTAACGCTTCTATTATGAATGTCTCTCACTGATTGTAACTCTGTAAGTAGTTGCTAGTGTTTCTAAAGACTAAACCTGTAGATAGAGTCTTAGGTTGTACTCGCTGGATCCGGCGTGCTCCTAACGCTTCTTTTGTGATTGTATCTCACTGTTTTTGGCTCTGTAAGTAGTCGCTAGTGTTTCTAAAACCTAAACCTGTAGAAAGAGTGTTAGGTTGCAGTCGCTGGGATCCTGCGTGCTCCTAACGCTTCTTGTATGATGGTCTCTCTCCAATTTTAGCTCTGCAAGTAGTCGCTAATATTTTTAAAGTCATAATTACTGTTTTTACCTAATAGAGTTTTGTAACACCCATTTATTGACCTTTTTCTGCTTATAAGGGAGTATTTTAGTTGGTTATTGCCTTATTTTGCTTGTACATTTGTCTAAACCTGTGGAAAGAGTCTTAGGTTGTAGTCGTTGGGACCCTGCCTTTTTATGGTGGTCTCTCACTAATTTAAGCTCTAAAAGTAGTCGCTAGTGTTTCTAAAGGCATTACTACTGTTTTTTACCTTCAAGTGGTTTCTATCACCTATAATGTATTGTCATGTAGTTACTGAGGTCCTGCCCTCTTGAATACCTGGACACACTGTTTTTGTGGCTGTTTACTATTGATTTATCAGTAATTAAGTAAAGCATAGCTCTTCTGTGGCCTTCTGGTCAGCTACTGTATATAATCACTAGGAGGAATTTTGAAGAGCATGTTCACTACAAACGCTGCTCTCTCTTAAATTACTCTCTGTATGTGGTGACAAGCGTTATATCCTACTAAATTTCTCTACTGAATGGATAAATACTGTATTGTTTCTATACATTGTATGTATATATAAATACCCTTACTTGCATGGTACATGAATGCTTAATCCTTTACTTGTATAGTGAATGAATATACTGTTAACATCTGCATTTAACCTGGTTTAGAACAGCTAGATTTCTGTACCAAATTACATTCACTGGATACTTGTATTATTGCATTGACATTACTTATATCAACTGTTGCTAATATTGATATATTATCTTGGTATACCTGTTATAGTAACTAGCAGATATCTAATTCTCCCTCTCTTTACTGACATACTTCTTTATCTGATATCTCTCTACCCATTCCTCTGCTTAACCTCCTATGCTATTTCTGTTTCCTTTGGTCTTCCTAACCCTATATTTCTTCTGTTTTGTATTACAGCATTAAAGCCTAGTGCTCCTCATCGGGTTGTCCCCTCCCTGCTGACCCATCTCACTTGGTATCACTGAAGCAACATAGCAGGATAATTGTGTTGGCACCCAAGAAGCACCCCTATTCTCCTCTTGAACGACGGGTTATCTGCTGCTTAATCCTTCCACTACTGCCTGTATGTCACTTTGCCTAATTATTTTAGTTTATGTTTTGTCCTATTGTGGAAGCACACACGTGACACCAGCTACGGTTTTCCCCTCAGCTTTCAGACACTTACCCCTAACATCTTTCCTCTTTTACTGCTACTCCCTCCTACCCCAGGTTGTCTAACTTTTCCTCCACTGTTATCCCACTTGCCTGCCTGTTTCTGCTCCCATACTGTCTGTAATTTGCTTTCCTGGCCTGTTGCACTCTTTTTCCCTCTTATTCCTCCCTATCCTTCATCAATTGACTATATCTTGAACATCTCTACTTGTATACTTGCTATTACCCCTATCACTGTCCCTCTGCTGACTATTTTTCCCTGTGCCTGTTATATTCTTGCAAACTACTGCCTACCTTCTTATCTTTCTTTAACAACTCTCCTTTACATATCTCTAAACTACATAGCATATGAAACAGTAGTGTTTCAGATACTCTGCTTAGCTGATAGACTTCGCTCTCCTCTCTGGCTGTTTCCCTGTGCTTTCTGCCTCCCGCCCTATCCTTCCCTTCTAGCTATTGGTTCTACCTTCTGCTTCGCCAGCGCACTACACCCTCGGACGCTATATGTAGTGGCCTCATTGCTAAGGCGCCAACTTTGGATCCTATCTTGAAAACTGCAGGTCTTCCCTGGTTGTCCGCGTGGTGTGCTGCCGGTAAGTGAGCATTTCTACTCAAATACTGACTTATTTTGCTCAGAATTGAGCATTTTTAATTGGATATTGCATTATTTTGAGCGTATATCTGACTAAACTGTAGAAAGAGACTTAGGTTGCAGTCGCTGGGATCCGGCGTGCTCCTAACGCTTCTATTATGAATGTCTCTCACTGATTGTAACTCTGTAAGTAGTTGCTAGTGTTTCTAAAGACTAAACCTGTAGATAGAGTCTTAGGTTGCACTCGCTGGATCGCGCGTGCTCCTAACGCTTCTTTTGTGATTGTATCTCACTGTTTTTGGCTCTGTAAGTAGTCGCTAGTGTTTCTAAAACCTAAACCTGTAGAAAGAGTGTTAGGTTGCAGTCGCTGGGATCCTGCGTGCTCCTAACGCTTCTTGTATGATGGTCTCTCTCCAATTTTAGCTCTGCAAGTAGTCGCTAATATTTTTAAAGTCATAATTACTGTTTTTACCTAATAGAGTTTTGTAACACCCATTTATTGACCTTTTTCTGCTTATAAGGGAGTATTTTAGTTGGTTATTGCCTTATTTTGCTTGTACATTTGTCTAAACCTGTGGAAAGAGTCTTAGGTTGTAGTCGTTGGGACCCTGCCTTTTTATGGTGGTCTCTCACTAATTTAAGCTCTAAAAGTAGTCGCTAGTGTTTCTAAAGGCATTACTACTGTTTTTACCTTCAAGTGGTTTCTATCACCTATAATGTATTGTCATGTAGTTACTGAGGTCCTGCCCTCTTGAATACCTGGACACACTGTTTTTGTGGCTGTTTACTATTGATTTATCAGTAATTAAGTAAAGCATAGCTCTTCTGTGGCCTTCTGGTCAGCTACTGTATATAATCACTAGGAGGAATTTTGAAGAGCATGTTCACTACAAACGCTGCTCTCTCTTAAATTACTCTCTGTATGTGGTGACAAGCGTTATATCCTACTAAATTTCTCTACTGAATGGATAAATACTGTATTGTTTCTATACATTGTATGTATATATAAATACCCTTACTTGCATGGTACATGAATGCTTAATCCTTTACTTGTATAGTGAATGAATATACTGTTAACATCTGCATTTAACCTGGTTTAGAACAGCTAGATTTCTGTACCAAATTACATTCACTGGATACTTGTATTATTGCATTGACATTACTTATATCAACTGTTGCTAATATTGATATATTATCTTGGTATACCTGTTATAGTAACTAGCAGATATCTAATTCTCCCTCTCTTTACTGACATACTTCTTTATCTGATATCTCTCTACCCATTCCTCTGCTTAACCTCCTATGCTATTTCTGTTTCCTTTGGTCTTCCTAACCCTATATTTCTTCTGTTTTGTATTACAGCATTAAAGCCTAGTGCTCCTCATCGGGTTGTCCCCTCCCTGCTGACCCATCTCACTTGGTATCACTGAAGCAACATAGCAGGATAATTGTGTTGGCACCCAAGAAGCACCCCTATTCTCCTCTTGAACGACGGGTTATCTGCTGCTTAATCCTTCCACTACTGCCTGTATGTCACTTTGCCTAATTATTTTAGTTTATGTTTTGTCCTATTGTGGAAGCACACACGTGACACCAGCTACGGTTTTCCCCTCAGCTTTCAGACACTTACCCCTAACATCTTTCCTCTTTTACTGCTACTCCCTCCTACCCCAGGTTGTCTAACTTTTCCTCCACTGTTATCCCACTTGCCTGCCTGTTTCTGCTCCCATACTGTCTGTAATTTGCTTTCCTGGCCTGTTGCACTCTTTTTCCCTCTTATTCCTCCCTATCCTTCATCAATTGACTATATCTTGAACATCTCTACTTGTATACTTGCTATTACCCCTATCACTGTCCCTCTGCTGACTATTTTCCCTGTGCCTGTTATATTCTTGCAAACTACTGCCTACCTTCTTATCTTTCTTTAACAACTCTCCTTTACATATCTCTAAACTACATAGCATATGAAACAGTAGTGTTTCAGATACTCTGCTTAGCTGATAGACTTCGCTCTCCTCTCTGGCTGTTTCTGCCCGCCCCCTCCCTACCCCTTATCCCACCCACCCCATTCCCTAGCTTTATACCTGACATACCACACCTCCTCCTTCTCTCCACCTATCCTAGCCTCCTACATACCACTCCTCCTCTATATCTTAACCTACCCTAAGCTCCTACCTCAGCTGTACCCGCCTCCTGTCAAACCTCCCTCTGTTACGTCCTCCTACTCCCCTCCCCTCCCAATAACTACTCACTTACCTTGATATCCACCTGGTTTCATTTACTCACTCTATACTCTTAGCCTATATCCAGTTTATTCCTTTCTCTTTCACCACAATATGTCTACCAAAACTTACAAACCAATACCCAAGGCGCCTGTATTAGGAACTACCTTGGAAAACATAACACTTCCACCTATTATTTTGCTTGCCCTTACATTACCATACTTCCTAACCTGTTATGAATCAAATCCCAACTACCACTTTATCTACTCACCCAAACATACAGCCACTGATCTCATAAGCCTAAAACTTACTCATTTAAACATTACGTCTATCCCTAGCTACCTCCTTGCCAGATATCACAGACTGTCCCACATTAAATTTCTAAATCTCTTGATTAAGAAACCAAAATACTTATTGTACTCCCCTATCATAGCTTACCTTGAACATAGCCACTCTACCTTGGTTGACGGGACATCCACCCCAACCCAGGGCCCTTAACTACTCCACCTGGTGTGGCAACCACTTCACTAAACTCTTCCCTACTACTACCAACCTTTAATACAAACACTCTACTCATAGGTCACCTTAATATACAAAGTGTCAATAATAAAATCACCCATCTCCACTCCCTTCTACAACACCACTCCTTTGATATTCTTTGTTTAACTGAAACCTGGTTAAAACCCTTTACCAAAGATAATGAAATCTTACCTCCAGGTTATAACATATTGAGACTTGACCGCAAAACTAAAAAAGGCGGAGGAGTTGCACTCCTATTCAAAACAGAACTTAGTGTAACATTAATACCCTATGATAACCTGGACAATAACAAGACTGAACTTCTTATCTCAAAGCTACAACTAAACCCTAAAAATCCATCTATATCATCTGTATATATCTACCCCCTGGAAATAATTCTACTACTATAGAAAATAACCTTAGTTGGCTCTCCTCCTCCTATCCCCAAGAAACCATAATTCTCGGAGACTTTAACCTGGACTGGTCCTCTTTAACTACTAATAACCCAGCTTCACATATTAACCTCCATGACTTTACTCAAATAATAAACGCCTCCACTAGGACCAATAAAACTAACAACAAAGAAAGCATTCTAGACTGGATTCTCATTAATAAACCTCTTATTAAATATCAGTCTGGAGTACTACCTGATGACTTTAGCGATCACAACCTAACCTATATTACTAGACAAAGAAATGCCTCTAACAACACACCTACCTACAGGATCCTACGTAATCTCAAATGTTTCAACCCTATACAATTTAGAACTGAACTAAGTGCTTGCAACTGGAACCAACTAAAGACACTTCCTCTTGAAGAAGCTGTACAATACTTTAATACTACATTCCTAACTATTCTAGATAATCATGCCCCATCACGCACTATCCAAATTAATTCTAAACCTGCCCCCTGGTTATCTAAAGATACAAGACAAAAATGCTACTTAGAAACAAAGCTTGGATAAAATGGCGAGCTAGCAAATCTTCTGCAGACCAACAGACCTTTAGATACCTAAGAAACAGTACTAAAAAAGCTATCTTCTCTGATAAAAGAAGTTATTATAGCAATCTCCAGCAAACTAATCACAATAACCCTCAAAAATTCTGGTCAACCCTAAACAGGCTTCTACACCCTGGACAGACTACCACTCCATCCCCTACCGGATCTGAAAATAATTCTTCCCTTGATACTGCCAATACTTTCAACTCTTTCTTTATTGATACTATTAATTCTTTGGCCTCTCACCTCTCTAGTGACTATACTAGTATCCCTGACCCTGCATCCTCCAGACTACCAATCTTTAGGCTACAACCCATCTCCACTGCCTTTATACAAAAATGTATCCACAAACTTAAACCCTGCACCCCCTCGGCTGACCAACTCCCATCTGAATTCCTTCAAAAGCAGCCTCTGAAATTGCCTATCCCATATCTATTCTCATTAACAGAACCATAAATGAAGAAACCATACCTGACATTTGGAAAATCTCTCACATCATACCCTTGCACAAAGGAGGTAACTCCTATGAACTCTCTAATTATAGGCCCATAGCTCTCTTGTCCCCACTAGCAAAGATCATGGAAAAATGTGTTCATCATCAGTTAATGGACCACTTAATAAAGTACAACATTCTCACTAACTGTCAACATGGATTTAGGCCTTCTCACAGCACAACCACCGCTCTCCTCACTTTTACAGACCATATTAATAAGAATCGTAATAACAGCATCCTGTCTTCAGCTCTCTTTATTGACCTGTCTAAGGCCTTTGATATGGTTAACCACTCCATTCTCCTGAAAATTCTTGAATCTCTCTCCTTAGAATCTAAGGCTGTCCACTGGTTTAATTCCTATCTTACAAACAGGAAACAAGCCGTTCTTTGGGATAACAAACTCTCATCCCTTCTCCCTATCTCACTTGGGGTCCCCAAGGATCTATTCTTGGACCACTTCTTTTCTCCCTCTTTATAAATGACTTACAAGCAGCGATTCCCCAGGCCACTTGTATACAATATGCTGACGACTCCACATTAATTTGCTCTGCTAAATCCATCTCTGAACTACAAATTAACACTCAAGCTGTTTTCTCCAAAGTTGAAACCTGGTTCTCAAAACGATGCCTACTTCTAAATGCTAAAAACCAAACTCTTACTCTTTAAGCCCACTACCAGATCCCCTACACTAGACTTTACTATCCTATCTAGCAATGGAACTACTATATCACCTGACCCTACAACCAAACTACTAGGTGTCACAATTGACAACAACCTCACCTTTGATTGTCATATCAATAATACCATTAAATCTGTAAACAGAAAACTCGGCTCTCTCTATAGAATTAAAACTTTCTTAACCTCTTCAGCCAAAGCTACCCTTGCCCACTCTCATCTAATTTCTACTCTTCTCTATGCTTCACCTATTTATACTAACCTCAAGAAAAATATTCTCTCTAAACTATCTACCACGCACAATAATATAGCTAGATTTGTTACTGGTAAACCTTTCAGAACACACCACTGTCTGAATCTGCAGCAGCTAAACTGGCTTGAACTATCAAACATGTTACTTCTTTCCCAACTCACATTTGTTCATAGAGCATTTTACCAACCTCACAACACACCTATACTCTCCAACCTCTGCATCCCCTACTCTAATCTAAACTCCCTCCGCTCATCTAGCAAACTGCTAGTTACCTTAACCAAATCTAAAAACCTAGCAGGTGATTCCCTTTTTTCAAATACCATTGGAAAACACTGGAATCAACTTCCTTCTGAACTTACTTCTATTGCCTCCTCTGTTTTGTTTAAACAAAAACTCAGAAGTTACCTTAAAAGCCACTGGATGTGTCCCTGCTCTAATCCTGACTAAAATAATTTCCATCTATTATTCTCGTTTCTCTCCCTACTCATCTGCTCTTTCTGCTTCCTCCCTTACCTTTCTCTTTTTACCATTACAGACTGCTCCTTGTCTTCGTCATCTTTATGGCCCTTAATCTCTCTCTAACTACCTTATGTCTATTTATATCTGCTCTCTCTATTGTTGCTTCTCTTTCTTTAATCTTATACTTCCTCCTTGGTATTAAAACATGTTAGAATGTTCATCATTGTGTTACTCAGATTTGCTAGAAAGTTAAGTGTTGTTCTTTCGGTTAACTTATTACATTTCCTTTTCCATGTTCTTTCACTTTTTTTCCTGTTTTTGATATAGGTAATAATGTGTATTATGTCATTTGTCCTCATGATGTATCTCCTTTTGTCTATATGTGGAGCTTTTCTCCCCGGGCCTCTGCTGAAAATGGAAATATATCCAGTTGGACTAGCCCGGTCAACAAATGTAAAATAAATAAAATAAAAAATAGAGAGGGAGTTGTTCCTGTTTTTCTACTGTTAGGAATGCCATTTGTTTCGATGTGTCCAGCTCTGCACCCAAAAAGGTTATCCTTTGGGATGGTATCAGCCTTGACTTTTTTATATTGACTGTATATCCCAGGGCTTGTAGTAGGTAAATGACCCTTTTCAAGTCTTCTGCTAGTTTGTTTTTGTTGTCCGCTTGTATCAGGCAGTCGTCCAGGTAAGGGTAGATTTGGATTCCCTGAAGCCTGCAATGAGCAATTACTGATGCCAGGCATTTCGTGAACACTCTGGGCAGTAGATAAGCCAAAGGCAATGCTGAGAATTGATAATGCTCTGATCCTGCAAGAAATCTGAGGTATCTTCTGCAAATTGGTCGTATGGGGACGTGCAGGTATGCCTCCTTGAGATCTAGAGTTACCAGCCAAGACTCCTTGCCCAGCATGGGAAGAAGCTGCTGTAGGGTCAGCATTTTGAATTTTGGAACAATGAGGAATGTGTTTAAAGCGGACAGGTCGAGAATAGGTCTCCATTTGCTTTCTTTTCTTGGTACCAGGAAGAGTCTGGAGTAAAATCCCTGTCCTTGCTCCATAGATGGTACCTTTTCCACAGCTCTCATCCTTAATAATTGAGTTATTTGTTTTAGAGCTTCTGCCTTTTGATTTGGAGGTAGGTTTGGCATTCCACTCTTCCCTGGTAGAGTATGGAAGTGAAACCTGTAACCTTGGTCTATTGTCTGCAAAATCCACTTGTCTCTTGTGATGTAATGCCAGTTTACTGAAAATAAAGCTAGCTTCCCGCCTAAGGGTGCTTCTAGTTGTTCCCTGGTAGGCGGTGCCAGAGCCAAGTCACTGTGATTGTCCTGTAGTAGTGGTGGTGGCTGTGTCTGTGGCTGTGCCTCGCTGGTTGTTACCCTGCCACTGGCGTCCCCTGTAGGCACCCCTGGATTGATTTCTGCCTCTTGAACGCCTATTCCTGCCTCTCTGAGCTCTGGAGGAGTCTGGAAAGGACCAATTCTTGGAGGGCCAATTCCTGCTAAACCTTGGAGGTTGGACCTGTAAGAAATCTTTCACTGTTTGGACAGATTTTGCCTTCTCTTCCATCTTCTTCAGCACCTGTTGTGCAGGAGAGCCAAACAAATTGATCTTGTCCATGGGAGCATCTAGTAGTTTTGATTTGACATGGTCTGGTAAGGCCTGCTCTTTTAACCATGCATGCCTTCTGATAACTGTGCCAGTCATGGCTGATCTAAAGGAAGCCTCCAGTGCATCATAGCCGCATTTTAAGGAATGGTTACTGACTTGCTGTATGTTATGTACCATTTCCTGAACAGATTTTTTGTCTAATGATTCATCCGTGGACAGCTTTTTGGTTAACTGGTCTAGCATAAATTCTTGATACTGGATCATGTGAAATTGACAGTTCAAGGCCCTAGCTGAAAGAGTAGCAGAAGTGTAAACTTTTTTACCCCATCTCTCTAAGGACCTGGATTCCCTTTCAGAGGGGAGGGGGTTTTTGGCAGAGGTAGCTGCTACAGCCTTAGGTCCCTGGGAGATAGTCTCGGGATCTGCAAAAGGAGCCTTATACAAATGGTAATGCGTGTCCGGGACCCTGTAGTACCTATCGGGCTTAGCAGGGGCCGGAGGTAGTGAATCAGGAGCAGTACAAGCATCACTAGTTGAGAGGGTGGCCTAATGGTTAAGGTGTTTGCCTTACAAACACAAGGTACAGGGTTTGAGTCTCCCAAGGGATAATTGGCTAAGCTTAAAAATGGCTTGCAAGGGCAGTTAGCTATAGGGGGTTGGGAGGATGGCCTAATGGTTAAGGTGTTTGCCTTACAAACACAATGTACAGGGTTTGAATCTCACAGGGGATAATTGTCTAGGCTTAAAATGGCTCGCAAGGGCAGTTAGCCTAGTACTAATCTATGAATCTATGAATCTAAATTAAATGCATCATCTACAACAGAAAGAACTGGAGGTATGGCTAAAGGCCTATGTTGTGGTAAATGCAGAAACGTTCTAAGCCTTTTTCTAGAGTCTGAAAAATTCTGGCCCTGCCACTGAAATTGTTCCCTCATAGCATGCAAGGTTTCCCCAAAGGAAAATTCCTCAGGCGGAGAGGCAGAAGGGATGGACTCTTCAGCATCAGAGTCTTCATAAGGGGAGAAAAGAGCCTCTGGAGGGTCTGTATTATCTGAGTCATCAGAGGAATCATCTGTAGAAACTGGCTCAGGGGGCTCTGCTCTAGGCCTCTTCTCTGGAGGTGGGTGAGAGGCCCTGTTTGTGAGAGGTTGGGATCCCCGGATTAAAGAAATGAGATCCTCTGCTAGAGTAAGCATTTGTGAACTAGAGCTAGGCCTGTGAGAGGGGGTCTTAGCAGGCACAGATTTAGTAGTTTTAGCTGCTTTAGCCCTGGCAAAGGCCTTAATGGACATGGTTGCAGGTGGCCTAGCAGCTCCACGTGCAGGGGTTGAAATATCCAAGGGAATAGTGTCAGATAATTCCTGAGAAACTGCAAGAGCAGGAGGGATTTCAGAAGCCGATTCCACCAGGTTGGAAGAGGCCACGGTAGGAGGTAAGTTTTCGGCTGAAGGAAGAACCGCTTGCTTGGTTTCAGCCGAAACCGAGACACTCGCGGTTGGCTTAACCGCGGTTTCGGCCGAAACCGCGGACCGCGAGTGTCAGTCCTTTTCCTTGCGCTTTTTAGATATTTGCGTAGTCGGAGGATCCGACAGCATAATGTAAGCAAAAGCGGAGCCGAAAAACTCCTCAGCAAATTCCGACCGACGTCTAAGCGTCCGTCGGTTAAAAGAAGCACAGGCTAGACAAGCTGCTACGTCGTGGTCTGGGCCTAAACAAGGTAAGCAGTAAGAGTGGAAATCTTTATGAGGTATTTGTTTCCCACAAGTTAAACAGTTATTCACTTTTTCTGACATCGGCTGAGGCAAGAAAGAGTCCCCAACGGGGTACTTAGCTTTTTAGAAGTCTTCGGTAGTAGTAGAAGTATTCGGTAGTAGTAATCTCTGGTTCTGACCGACCGGCACTTGCGACAGCTTCTGCTTCGGGCGCCAAGCGGCAAGAAAGACTGAGGAAAATGGCGTCGGCTGATGCCTTTATACCCGAATAACTGCAGCTATGACGTCGGGTGAAGTGCGACACCAGCCGAGGCCAGACCCAGACTTTGGAATCCGGCCGACCAAAGGGCTGCCTGACGACAGGACAACCCATTTGTAAGGACTGCAGATGCATCCTTGAAGGACATCAATAATTTTACAATCTTCAACAATAAAAACAAAAATATATGCAGTTTAAATAATTTTAACAAATTAGACATAATATAAAAACATTGGTTAAGAATCGATACAAGGTATATGACAAGCGTTTAATATTTAGAGAAAGTTTAGATAGTTTGTAGATAAATGAAAGGTAAGTTAGTGTAATACAAATAGGAACTGCAATATGAACTGATGGAAAAACAGGTTTATGGTATATTTACAGAGAAAATCAGAAAAGAGAATTAGACAGCAGTAGAGAAATAAGTGAAGAAGGGAGAGTATGGAGGCACAAGGAATAAAAAGGTACTGCTCACATTTAGGGATATAGGTTAATCCTGGTTTTGAGCAAGAACAGAGACAGATTTTAGCTAGGAAGTCTTTCAGAGTGGGTTTGAAAGATGGAAGGGAGGGTATAGACCTGATGGATACAGGTAAGGAGTTCCAGGATTTAACAACTTTGTATGAGTATAGATAATGCCTAGCAGACTTGCTAGGTTTATAGACAGGAGTTTTTGGTTACTGAATCACAGTGATCGACTGGGAACATAGTTGTGCTAAATGTATTTTTTTTAGTGATGGACAGGCAGATGGATGCTGGATAATTTTATAGGTTGTAAGAAGTTGTATATATGTTAGCTGATGTGGCAGTTCTAACCAATTTAGGCTTTTCATTGCTAAACAGTGGTGGGTTCTGAAAGGGGTATGTGCTGCAAATTTAACAACTTTTTTATAGCATTGTTCACATTTCAGTTTTTGTAAAGCCTGGAGATTAGTAAGGATAAGAGCACCCTAAATAAGAGTTGGGAGGAGATAAGTAGCGGCAAGTGTATTTTAGTTGCAATGGTGAGAAAGTTTTTTTGGCTCTGTAAAGCATCCCGAGTTTTTGATGTTTTTCTTATACAATTTTTTTATATGCAGATCCAATCTAAGATTATCATCCACTATCACCCCTAATAGTTTGCTATGAGAAGTGACGTCAGTAGTTGTATTATCAAGAGAGAGGACTTGAAAAAATAAATTTAGGGAAAAAGTTGTAGTTTTGTCTTTTTTGGGTTGAGCATGGGTTGTGAGTTAAAAGCCGTTTCTGTGGCTGCTAAAGCTTCCTGGGTAATTTTTGGAGGTGTACCACATTGTCAGATATGCAAATGTGAGTGCAGTCATCTGCGTATTGTATTAGAGTGGCCTGTTCTGTGGAAATTTAGAGAGTGTTGGTGAAAATCTTAAAGAGGATGAGACCAAGGATAGAGCCTTGTGGTACACCAGTGGTGACTAGGAGGTAAGGAGAGAAAGTACTGTGCTATTTTACTGACTGATACCTATTGGACAGGTAGCTTTTGAACATACCTCTCAACCATACCGAATTCCTCAATATTTACCGGTTTTGAGGGCAAAATAATGGGGTGCCATGAATTCCCAAGTGGCCCCTTTAATTCCCAATTTAATTTTAGATCTTTTTATTTATTTATTTATTTATTTTAAATTTACCACTTTAAATTTATCGCTGACATCACCACACACCTCCAGTCTATAGGGGAAGTGCATAATGACATCAGGTGCTGCCTGTGGACCTGGTCAGACATTGATTTTTTTTAAATATTTGGAGGGAAATAGGGAATATAACAGAAGAATGGAGGCAGCCTTGCAGAATCCACCCACATATCTCAGTCTTCATGTAAGAGAAAAGAATAAAACGGTTTAGTCACTGTCTGTAAGTCCATTCAAGCAAGCTTCCATTTAGTATAGTTTTTAACCTTTTTGGCGGCCGGTGAGTGTGCAAGTCTGTCTTTGCTGGGCTAAAGTTCTGCTCTGCAGTGCTGTTTAACTTTTGTGTGCAAGTCCATTTTTGCTGGGCCAGAGGAAAACTTTTATCTGTAAGTTCAACTGTGTACAGTTTGGAACTTGTATGTCTTGTAAGTGATTAGGTTCTGCTGGATTTGGATTTTCCCTTCTTGCTTGTTGTATTACCATTTTTGTTAGTTTCTGAGACAATACGCATAGTTAGAAGGAAGGTTAGGACATATTATGTGCCACTGGAATTGAACCTGCCGTTCCTGCACTTCTATGCTGTATGAAAATATGTTCAGCGGTTTCTACTGCTACTAAAATCATCTAGTTGCTAGCTTCTAAATATGCAGCCTTGAGTCAGATGTTTCCATTATGTAATGTCGCCTGTACTGATTTAATTTTAAGCTGTTTTTGTAAAACTTCTTTTTATTAGGTGACACGGTGTACATTACTTTATTTCCTTCTGTACTACCTC
Source organism: Protopterus annectens (assembly GCF_019279795.1). Taxonomy (NCBI): domain Eukaryota; kingdom Metazoa; phylum Chordata; order Ceratodontiformes; family Protopteridae; genus Protopterus; species Protopterus annectens. Next base: position 943,650,626 of record NC_056729.1, read on the forward strand.
TAGTACCTGACTGCGGTGGTGGTGCTGCGGTAGCGTTGTCGCCTCACAGTAAGACGTTGTCCTGTTCAATTCTCAGCTAGAGCGTCTTCTGTGTGAAGACATGCACGAATGGGCGTACCTTCGTTGAAGGTTGTGCATCAGGGCCGGCAACTCGGCACGTAAAAATCTACTGCCAATCATTAGCGGACCGGAGTTCCACTGTGGCAACCCCTAACCGGGAAAAGCCAAAAGACACAACTACCTCTAGTACCTGCTTTCCACAGGTAACACCGGCATGGTTTGCTTTGCATGCACTATTTTCTAGGGGTGCTTTAAAATAAACCTGGAATGCAAAAGGCATTCCCTCCTTTTGGTTTTGGATACTGTCTCATCGAAAAAAAAAATACCGCATGTCCCATGTGTTTTGTTTTAATCTGATTCGGTTTAGTGTTACAGCAAGTGCCCTGTACTGCTCTTCAGAAATGAAAGTGCTACATTTGTGTAGTACTGTGATTTGATGCATCTGCTGTCCTGTCCTTATGCACCTAGCTGTATAGTAACCCCCTGCAGTTCCGAAGCAAAGGGTTGTTGTCCAGCTGCTTGATCACTAACACTTCCGTATGTACAACAGAGACAGTTTTCTAGGAATTGAGTGGTGATTGCATTAAGTCCTTGACTATAGGTAATAAGTTCATGTGGTGCAAATTAAAATGGCTAGTTATGCATACTGTAATAAATTCAACTATGGTTTTACAAGCTATAAATAGTCGCAGACATAAAATGCATCCATAAATCCTTGCTATAATAGAAGTGCATCATCATCATATTGCATATTTCAGAGTAAAACGCTGCAGTGCTGACAACAGCTTACTGAACAGAGTGTGTTATTGTGTTATGGTTCTGTCTTCTGTATGTCGGTAAAGGCCAACACAAGCTATTCTAGGTAAATCAGAAGAAACACGTCACTGCTTTGACACCTTTTTCTCTTAAATATATCAGAACTGACACTTTAATAAACACAATATTTACGGAATATGACTGGCTACTCCAAGTCTGCCAGAAATGCTGTTCTGGACTTTTTGATTTACTTTGGTAATTGCACCATGAGACTGAGACAAGCAAATTTTCCACTTTTTTAAGGAACTTTCTGAAAAGGGGGCCTAGCATACATTCTTGGTAGCCCTCTGACTCTATTTAAATAGCAGTTTAGAAAATGTCATAAAGCTGTTGAACAAGGTGAACAACTATTTGAAACATGTATCAGAAGTGGTGATACTGGGAAATCCAGCTGTACATGCAAACTAGGAAACATATCAGCACAAATAAAATAAAATAATAGTGCAATGACATGCTTAGAGATACCATAAATGGAGTACTTGAATTGTTCCTTTTTTTCTGGGAAAAATTTGTATCTCCATAGTTTCCAGTCCAGTGGCTTTTTATGATATTATGTATAAATACATAAAAATAAAAAGTGCTTAAATGCCAGTACTGTGGCCCCAAGTATACCACTTGTGTTTGGCTCTTTGGTCTGTTCCTCTTAAAATGTGTTGTTTTCTAGTGAGAACTGAATTCACTAAATAATGATAGCCAGTTAAGTTTCAGTCTTCCTATCTTTCATGAAATGCATGGTAACACAACATTTTATTCTAGCAATTAGATTATAAAATCAATGTTTAAAATGTTTCTCTGTTTTTTGACCTTTTGCCCCCCCCCAAAAAAAAAACAAAACTGAAGTTGAAAATAAGTGTGAGAAGCTGTACAAGATGCCTATGGCTTACACTACTATAATTCTATTTATAGCGTGGGTGTGGAAGTAGACTTTTATGATGGAAATGTTCTGAATTGGGCAGTTTTTTATTATCGGTTCATGCATTTTGTTTCATAGCCTACAGTAAAGCCTACTGGAAAAATGTTCAAACAAATTTAAAATGTGCTCTATCTAACAAGTGTGCTGTATTATACAAGGAATATAACTTAAAGTCAGGAAAGTATATCAAAGAAAAGAACACATGTATGTTTCTTGTTTTGTGTGCAAGGGGCCAATGATTTTAAAATATCTCATCGGTAATCTTTATCCAAAACTGGCCAGACACATTTTCTTTGGATGTGGTGTGTGGGTTTCAATGCTATTTTAATGAATGCGAGTTACAAGGGCAGAGAAGTTTTAATGCCAAGTCTATTTTCATTGTGAAACAGTATTGCTTTGTTTAGCAGATGTCTGTTAGTGTTTGTGCATTGTTGTGCTGCAAAATGTAAAAATAAAATCCAAATAATCATTGTAGAAATAAAGCAGTATGCACACATTAGTGTTTATGGTAAATGGGGCGAAATCGCCAGGTAATGTGACACTGGAATGGCTGCAGGGGGACTCTGGTGCTATATTTTGGTTGTCTGTTCTTCAGTTTGCATTTGAAAGTTGGTATCCCACAATTCCTTTGGAGTGGGTGGGGATACATAATTATGTATGCAGATTAGATTTTATTCAGTGTACAGATTTGTACCTATTTTTCATGGGCCTTGTCCAGATTTTTTGATGTTTCCAGGTTGAGAGGTATGCTTTTGAACCACAGAAAGATGGGCTGAGAGAGACTTATTGGTGAAATTTGAAGAAGACGTTTGCTGTGATAAACTGTGACAAAGGCTTTATATAAGTCTAGAAATAAGGAAGAGGCATTCCCCTTCAACAGTAATATTTTAACCTTTGTCAACCACTCGAAATAATCTATATTACTTCTTTCCCATGTCTTTTTCCCTATTTTGTCAACCATGTTTTTCAACTCTGTTTCCATTTTATTCCACTCACAAGCTATCGTTTCTGAAGTAAGTATTACCTTCCCTATCAGCTGATATCTACTACCCATTCCTTACATTCTTGTCTTTTAACAGATACATAGGAAACTTCACTATCTAATTTTTACATTACTGAAACCATTAAGGACCTGGCTATCACAATAAGCAATCAAGAAAACATTGAGTCCAACATTAAAACCATCGCCCACAAATGCTGCTCCATATGGAATGACCTGTTTTATGCAATAACCAGTAGGGATACTAAAGTTTTTATTCCACTTCACAATTCTGTCATTAGACTTCATATTAAACAATGAGGATCAATTTGCATTTATAGTTATGTCCCTAAAAAGATTAGAAAGGGTCCAGAAAATCAAGGGAATAAAGAGGCTACCTAGATTATGCCGATAGACAAAGGATGCTAAAACTATACTCTCTTGACCATCACTGATTGAGAGATGACTTGGTCAGCATTAGAAATGCTATCTTAATAAAACAGTAGCCTGAACCTTGAAAATAACATTAAAACATCATATATTTGGAATTAAGAGTAACGTATGTATAAATATGGTTACATATATGTGTGTATGTATGGATCTACTACTATTATTCTAGCCATGGAGATGTCGATGTTCTTTGTGTCAACAAAAAGACATCAACACACCTGAGCAGATGTTTCTAGGCTAATCCTTGGAACATGTAAGTAAAACAAAAGTATGTTTTTTTGCAAGGGAACAAACCCCATGCACCCCCAAACCCCCTGCTAATTATATATACTAACTTCAAGATTGCACAGTCCTTAGGGAAAGGGCATATCCTCATATCTGGGGAAATGTTGATCTCACACAAATGTCAATTTAGATATGTCGATGTATATATAGTTAGGGGGTGTGGGTTGCGTAGCCCCCCCAATTAGTTTGGGTTTATATTGTCTTCTGGAAAGAGTTAGTCATTGGTGTTATAAGTATGCATTTCTATGGTTTAAAATGCATTGTTTTGAAGCTTTTGGTGAAATATAATATAAAACCAAACTAGGTGGAAGGCTACACCCCCCACACCCCCTAACTATATATACTAACTCCAGGATTGCACTACAGTGGGAAAAAGGGCATATACCTCTTACTTGCCTTACAGTACTCTACACAGTAACTAAACAACTATGGTGTCACTGCTTAATGAATCAATAGCAACACTAATAACACACCAAATATTTTATTAAAGCTTTCGGGTCTACACCCTTCATCAGTACAAATCAACTACTCACATTCAACATTTAAATAGGAGAAAAAAGTATATCACATGTTTCAGCCAACCTATCAAACATTTAGCAATCAAATCTTAAAGAAACATATAAATAACTTTTAAAATATTATATATGTTTTTAGTAAGAGTTTATAAATGGATGTTCTATTATGTATTTTAATAGTATATATATATATATATATATATATATATATATATATATATATATATATATATATATATATATATTAAAAGTTTGTACTGATGAAGGGTGTAGACCCGAAAGCTTTAATAAAATATTTGGTGTGTTATTAGTACTCTACACAGTGCCAGTACTTCGATTCAGTGAAATGAGTTTTCAGTAATTTGAGCTTTCAGCGATTTGATCAGGGTAAATTGAAATTCAGTGAAATGAGCTTTCAGTTGAACAAAGTATATATATATTTATTTATATATATACACACATCTGAATCTGTCCTGGGGTTTTGGTGTGTTTCCTTTTGTGATCTTTTTTTTTTTTTGGTTCAGTGTTATAAGTTGATCCGTATGTTGACTTTTGGTGTAGCAGTTTATATAATCAAAATTAGATTTTGTTGGATTTAAAAATTGTTATCCCCATTTTATGATGTCTGTCATCTTATATCTCTCTCTTGAATGTCCTTCTGTTTGGTAAATGTAAGGCAGGATTAGATGGTCTGTTACAGGCTCATGCCTTGCATTACAGCATTGCCTAGGAAGTCTGTCTGCCATTCAGTATACCACAGTTGCTATGAAGGCAATGCTCGTTAATGGGTGTAATATTTTAATTTCAGATGTGTTACTTCTGAGTTGTTATAGAATACAGAACAATACTTAGAAGTAAATAGATAAGAGTTTCTTCTACCAAAGGCAGCATTAAATAAAAAAGTAGTTGTTAGCTGAATTGTTACAACTGAGGAAGCAAGTTTAATGACAAAAGGAAATATGTTCCATGTTTTGATGATGCAGATGTATTCAAGTTTTGGTAAGCTTTTTTTGAGTGTTGGAGAAAACAGTATTCACCTTTTATGTCAGACATATTTGATGAGTCAGATATTTAAAATGTACTTGATAAGTCAAATATTTGTCCAATTCATAGGATCATAGGAAGTTACTACACTATTGACCCGAGGGCCCTTATAAGTTTAGCCAAATTTACCCTTGTTACCATGATCAGCACCTATTCCCCTTGTCCAGTAGGGACACAGGTGAAAACCCTGGTGTGAATTGATGGTTACCCAACTGATCATACAGACTTTATTTGAAGGGGCCAATGAGGTACTCTGTTTGATGTGAAGTGGGAGTCTATTCCAAAGGCATGGTAACCTCTGGGAGATAAATCTGTCCCTCCAGCAGGTTCTTTTGATGTCACATCCTAGGTTTATGCCCTTAGAGCGATTAACCCATGTGCCATTTGACTTCTGGATATGCAGCATTTCCAATAAAACAGGGTCAGAAATCACCTTATACACAGGGCAGAGATAACCTCTGAGTAGTCTGTATGAAACAGAATAAAGTGACAGTGATTTCAGCCGATCCACATAGGATAGCTGCTGAAAACCTTGAATTTTCCTTGTGAGGAACCTTTGTGTTCTCTCCAATTGCTGCAGGTGCACTGAAAGGTATATACGTAAAGGGGCATTATACTCAGTTATTGGCCTAATGAGTGAAGAGTACAGGGAGGTGCTAACTTCTCCTTTTCTTGAGGTAATACCCTTACTTATGAGATGAGCCATATAGAATGCCCTTCTTTCCACTGTAGAAATATGGTGATCAAAGGCAAGGTTGCGGTCAACCAGATTGCCCAGATCCCTTACCACTGAGTGCATACTTAGGGTATTGCCATTGATGTGGTAATTTGCAGGAACATTGCTGTTACAGAAAGGAATGATAATACATTTTTTGCATTGAGTTTGAGGCCATCACTTTGGCACCAATCATTTGTTTGTGTAAGACATTCTTGAAGGATGTTGACATTGTTTGTAGATTATATGACTGCACCCAGTTAGCAGTCATCAGCAAACTTTGTTAGCCACAGTCCCATGGATTTAGCTTGTACTTCAGAGAAATAGATTCTTAATATTAGAGTTCCCAGGACTGATCCCTCTGTGGAACACCACTGGTTACAGGTCTACTGTTGGAAGTGGATTCCCCTATTTTGACTGTATGAATTCTATCAGTGAGCCAGTTCACAACCCACCTTGCGATATAAGGATTGATATATATTTTATTTTTAATTTCTCTAAATCTTTTAGGTTTCTAATACCATGACAGGAATGGATCCCATTCCTAAGTCAAAGTACGATTAAAGTTCATGAAATTAGTATTGTTTCACTCTTTGATGTCAGCCAAAAGTGTCTTTGCAGCATCTGTAATGTGCCCAGGAATTACTCCTTCTGAAATTCGTACAGAGTTACATGTATTGGAAGCATATCTAAATATGATTGTAGACTCTTTTTTATAAGACATGTTGCTCCTACTTCTATTGGAACTATCATTCTTCCACATTGCTCTAGTTCCTGCTTGCAAATCCTGATATTTTATGACTTTGTGTTTGTCTGTACCCAGGACACTGTAGTCACTAGATGTGGTGATTTCAATAATCAATGCTACTTTTGTTTTCTTTTCTTGGACCACTATATCTGGTTTTCTAGCATCTAGCTTTTGAACTTTTGGCAATGGATGATCCCATGTGATGTAAACTTCATCCTTTTCTATGATGCTTTGTGGCTCATGTTTCCAATGTTTTTCAGCCACTTCACTACTGTAATGTTTGCACAATCCCCAATGCAACAGTCTTGTGACATTATTACTCCTTTCAGTATACAGTCCTTCTGCCATTAGTATGTCGCAATCAGCAATGAGGTGTGCAAACTGTTTAATTTATTTCTTATTCTCAGTAGTCCACTCTATCGTCTTTATAGCTCTTCTTTGGCCTATCAATTCTTGTGATTTCTATAGACTGCTTCTTCCTTCTACAACAGGGGGCCACCATCCCCCTGGGCCTGGCCTGGCCCCATTGTTGTAGGAATGCTTCTGTATTTTGAGGATTCTACATTGTCATTTTTTTCTAATCCTGGCACCAGTGTGGCTAACAGGATTGGGCATTTTTATATCCTGGGTCTTGTGCACCTAGCTATCTCTTTTATTTTTTTATTTTTTTTTTTTTACCTACTTCTGTCCATGATATATGCTATATAAATACAGTCTCTATATCAGTGTTACCTTGGTGAGATTTTGTGAAAACAGGGTCCACCTCGTGAATTTACTCACCAAGACTTGAAAATTAATTTAGTTTCAGCACTACTACTCTCCTTTGCTTGCTGAATTTTCATTACTCCATTCGGACCCCAAATCTAGCTGGAAGAGTTTGTCAATGATGTGTGAGTGAGGGACAGTGTCAAGTGCCTTGGCTAGATCTAATTAGGCTGCATGCACAGATTTATCCTCGTCCAAGGCCAGATGACTATCTCAAAGAACTCCACCAGGTTTAACAGGCATGATCTCCCCTTGACCAATCCAACTGGGTAGGATCTAGTGATTGGAGATTACCTGTATCTTTGATGATTAGGTCCTTGATAATTCTCTCCATGGCCTTGTGAATAAGGCTAGTAAGGCTAATAGTTCTGTAGGTCCCAGGGTCAGTAGAAACACCACTTCTGTGCAAGGGAGATAAGAGTGGCCATTTTCCATTCAGCTGGTACAAAGCTGATGCTTAGACTGTTATTTAAACATGGAACTGCTATTGATTAAACAGAAGAAGGTATGGAGTTTCATATTGTGTGAACATTGCTGTTGTTATTGTTAATTTAAGGCATATAGTCTTTCTCAAGAAGACTTGTTTTCTTGTTTAGAATCAACCGAGGAGAAGCCTACAACCTTCTTAGAGACTTTTCACTCACCATTTCAGCAATCAGGTATGGTTTTTATTGTTTAATGTATAATAAGAAAGGTAAATAATTTTATACTTGTTATTGTAGTTTGTATTTTATGTAAAAGAAGCTAGTACATTTGCAAATGGCCTTTATAATTTACACAGGAATGCTAATACAACTGCTAGCCCATCCGCTGTATTAATCATATCACTGTCCTTGTTTAATCTTTTTTTATTTTGGCATGTATTTCTGTTTTTGTTTTGGGAATAATGAAAGGAAAGAACCTTTTGATGTACATTACTTCACAGCCTACATGCCTAGTATGGGTACAGATCCAAGTAAACGTTTTTATTACAATCTAAACACTAGAGTACAAACAGTGAAACAATTATAGGTGACCTATAATTCAATAATGATGCAAATAGTTTCCCATCATGTATCACATCTTGTTAATGTAGAAATTACTCTAAATGTGTACGTGTTATTGTAGTCCCAAAATGTTTGGAAGTCAAAAGTACTGTTAGTTAAGAAAGACTGTTTAGGAATCAAAGAATTGCATGACTCCCCATTTCATCTGTCATTTGCTTAAAACAGCAAAGGGGCAACTGGCAGCTTTTCACAAATCCATGGTCACTGGCATGTGGGAAATTGCCCTTTTTCCCTACTGTGTAGTGGCAATGGAATTATGTATAGTTGCGGGAGGATATATGTATATATATATATATATATATATATATAGATAGATAGATGCCTATGTGTGTATATATATAGAGAGAGAGAAAGATAAAATAATTGTTTCCCACAGCAAAACCATGCAGTGACATATAGCAAGTGACACTAGTTCCACTGGGATACATCCTTTCATATTCACTGCTCATTGCTTATCTGAGGAAGCAGTTTAATCCAACTGTCTTGTAATTTATAAGTTTTTATTTTTATCTGACATAAGGAGGAAGCAAGTGAACATTAGTTATTGGGGTGAAGAAGCAGAGTATTCTTAGTGTATGTCACCCAACACAATGTATGGTTAGTATATGCATTACAGTTGTGGAATCACATGAATGTTGCATTTTAAGCCAGCATGTTAGAGGAGACATCCCCTTGCAGGGTAAAATATGCACTGGATTTGCAATTTATCCAGAACAGGAGCAGTATTTTTCACCTAACAGCTAACTCTTAAAGCTTTCTTGAAAGTAAGCACCATCAGTCAGTATTTTTATATCTTAAGGAGTCCATATTTAATAACTTCCCCTTTGTTTAAGCACTGTAGATAAGCTGTCCACCAAGAGACTCTGTGCAAGGTGTCAGCTGGGAAAGAACAATATGACCTTTGCACCTATGTTCATGCCATTGCCCACCATCTAAAGATGTATGCATGTGTCCTGTGAACCTGCTCTGCTTGCGTTCTTGTGCAGTCATTGTACTCTTATAACCTATCTTGCCATTCCATCTACTGCTCTGTCAGTACTGCCTATCTCTCTATATTTGCTGGATAATTCTCAAACTGTGTTGGTGGTACCTGGGTGATCTCTGTGGATGGACATAATGGGTGTGCCACTGCTGTTGCAGTCTAGCACTATTTGTCAGTGATTGCCATGAGAAGTTGCACCTGTGGCAGCTGCTGGATGCTGCCAACTAGCAATTGTGGAATCCGCCCAGGCTCCAAGGCCTACTACCTGTTGCTTTGCTGCGGTTTCCATGCAGGAGATATATAGCTCTAAGTACAGTGTTTAGTTTGTGTATCGATGCTTGCTGGGATGTTGGCTGTCCTACCATCATATTGTATGACCTGGCAACTTTACAGTATGGAGGTGCTGGGATTGTAACCTGCTATGTAAAGGTCATTTCTGCTGTAGATCTGAACTTTAATATGACTGGTGGAGCCTAGCTGTTTTTGTCATTGCAGGACTGTTGTGGTGTTTCCCATTCTTTTATACTGTTTCTATTGTGAACTTGGAATCTACATAATACAGCCATGTGTCTTGTTTCGGCTACTGGTGTGGTGGCTATCTCTTCCGCCTGTGCTGTCCTGTTTTTGATGGCTGCTGCAAGGTGCCACAGACTTTGTTTTACATTTAGTTCTTGCTGGTATGCTTGCTGTCTCTGCATCCTGTTACCATGGCCAGTTGAGCCCCCAGATTGTGAATTGCTGTACTTGTGTTACTGCTTCCATTTACTGTGGATGAATTCATCATTGATGGCCAAGTCTGTCTCTCCCTTTTATAATTTCTCCAAATCTTTTGGGTTTCTAATACCACAATGGGAATGGACCCCATTCCGAAGTTAAACTACGATTAAAGTTCGTGAAATTAGTATTGTTTTACTCTTTGATGTCAGCCAAAAGTGCTCTTCTCAGCACCTGCAACATGCCCTGTAATGACTCCTTCTGCAGTTCATATGGAGTTACATGTATTGATAACATATCTAAATATGATTGTAGACTCTTTTTTATAAGACCCGTTTCTCCTACTACTGTTGAAACTATCTTGGTATCCTTCTTCCACATTGCTCTCATTTCTGCTTGCAAATCCTGATATTTTATGACTTTGTGTCTCTCTCTACGCAGAACACTGTAGTCACTGGGTGTGGCAATTTCAATGATCAATGCTACTTTTGTCTTCTTTTCTTGCACTACTAAATCCATTCTTCTAGCATCTGTCTTTTGGACTGCTGGTAATGAATGATCCCATGTGATGTAGACCATCACTTTCTATGATGCTTTGTGGCTCATGTTTCCAGTGTTTTTCAACCACTTCAATACCATAATGTTTGCACAATCCACAGTGCAACAGTCTTGCCAGATTATTATGCCTTTCAGTATGCAGTCCTTCTGCCAATAGTATGTCACAACCAGCAATGAGGTATGCGACTGTTTCCAATTTGATTTTACAAAACCTACATTTGTCTGTTTTTCCCACATGTTCAATGGACTTTGTGAACCAGCATATATGTAGCTCACTGTCTTGGGCTGCCAATATTAACCTTGCATCTCTTGGTTTGAATTCACCTCTCCTTAGCTACCCCTGCATTCGTTCCAAATTAACATGAGGTTCTTCCAGAATGTTTCTATACTTGCAACTATATTTATGCATTTTCCACATTTTGTTTTTTAGCACAGATTTTTATCTACTTCTGGTTTGTTTTCCATTCCTACTTGATGCTAATATGCTTCTGCTAGGTTAAGCAGAGAAGTCATCTTAGATTTATTCTCCTCATGTTTCACACTTTCACTACGTTTGGGTCTCTTGTGAGGCCAGCAGATATGTGTAGAGTCCCAGGATTGCAGATATATACATGTAATCAATTTCAAGGAGGCCCATCCCTCCTTCGGAATATATAATCTTGGTATGCACTGATTTTTATAGATCACTTGGTGAGCATGAAACATCCTTTTTGTTTTAATATCTAATCTATCTAACATGATTTGGGGCCAATCAATTACTCCAAAACTGTAAGTTAAGACAGGAAGAGCAAATTGGTTTATAGCTTGGATTTTGTTCCTAGATGTCACCGCTGTTTTCAGGATTAATTTAAGTCTTTTAAAGTATTTCTAAGTTTAATTCACATTTGTTCATGTTTTTGCTGATCCTTCATCAATTCCCAAGCATTTATATACTCCCTCTTGCTCAAGTCCTTTTATATCACATTCTTGTCCCAAAGTGATGTTTTCCTGCTTTAAAGGTTGCTTTTGCACATTTATCAAGACCAAATGACATTCTAATATCATTTGAAAAGTTTTGACAACCTGCAGCTGTGTTTTCAGTTCCTCATCTGATGAGCTATACAGTTGTAAATAATCTACAAACAGAAGATGAGATGAAATCTTTAGACTTAGTCATTTTCTAGGAGCCAAATTATAGCCATGGGCTAAGCTGTTAATTTGACCGCTTAATGGGTTAAGGACAAGGCAGAATAGTAATGGTGACAGAGAGGCACCCTGGAATATCCCCCCTTGAATTTTTATCCCTGGGATAATAATTTGTCCTTTATCATGGCTTAATTGCAAAGTAGTCTGTCACTGTTTCATGGTCACTATAATATAGTCAATCAGTGTGGGGTGTAACTTAGACATTTGTAAGCACTCTTTTATCCATGAATGTGGGGTACTATCAAATGCTTTTTTGTAGTCAGTCCATGCCATACTTACATTCTTCCCCTTTTTACAGTTATCCACTATGATTTTATTTAACAACAAATGATCCTTTCCTCCATATGCCTTTCTTTTATTGCCCTTTTGTTCTACTACCATAATTGAGTTTTCTGCTAAATGACTATAAACTATGTCGGCATCAATTCCCATGTGTAGCTTACACCTCATCAGAAGACAAGTTATTGGTCTATAATTTTTGGGGTAGCGTGCAGGTTCACTCTTAAGTAGGAGCATTGTTTTACCTTTTGCTAGCCATGTTGGTGTTTGTTTGGGGTGTACATATAAATAGTTCTTACTCATGACTAAATCTTTGTGTAAAATGTTAGTACTTTTAGCCAAAAGTTAGGTACTGTATCTGAGCCTGGGGTTTTCCAGTTAGAGGCTTCTCTTAACTTTGTTTCAATCTCTCTGGCTGTTACTTCATCCCATTTTATATCACGTACCTTTAGACGTCTTATTCTTTCTTTTACTTCTTTTATCCATTTAGAATCTTTATGTTCCACAGGATCTTCATAGATGGTGTTGTGTCTTTCGGCTTTTCCCAGTTAGGGGTCGCCACAGCAGAACTCTGGTCCGCTAATGATTGGCAGTAGATTTTTACATGCCGAGTTGCCGGCCCTGACACACAACCTTCAACAAAGGTACGCCCATTCACACATGTCTCCACACAGAAGACGCTCTAGCTGAGAATCGAATAGGACAACGCTACCACAGCAAAATACATCTATTTCTTTTTTTTGGCGGTCTTTCAATTCCTTGTATCTTGTTTCCCAATTCTCTGTAAAACTTTTTTGGGTCATCAATAAATTGCTTATTTTGTACTTTTCCTTTATATTTATCTGTGTATCTTCTAAGTTTTTCCACCTGTGCTGAAATTTTTAGTGTGTTATTTGTGATAGTGAATGATAGATCCTGGTCTGTTCTAATACTGCGCACTGCTTTTAGCACATCTGTCTTTCTGAGTATTTTTGTTGATCTATTCCGTCTTCTAACAGTGACACTTCTTAATTGCTTATATATGTGTGTGTGTGTGTATATATATATATATATATATATATATAGGTCCCCCCTGCACCCCCTTTGTAGGAGGCTGCATCCCCCACCCCATACTAATTATATGTACTAACTCCGATATCACACAACACTGGGGAAGGGGCAAATTCCAATGTTCGAGTTTTAGATACTTTGGTTTTCGGTCTTTTGAACTTTCAGTTTTATGACACAGACCTATATATATATATATATATATATATATATATATATATATATATATATATATATATATATATATATAGATCTACTTCACCTATATATAGATATATATATATATATATATATATATATATATATATATATAGATCTACTTCACCTATATATAGATATATATATGGGTGTACTTCATAACATCGACCACAGTTCGTCAACTGTCAAAACAGCGAGATGAAAGCATCATAATTTTACAAGCACAAACTTCTGGAACATTGTAAATCCTGTCCGGGAAAGTAACCATTTGGCCACTATGGTGAACTGTGCCCTTTCTCTGGTATAGTGTGATCTTGGAGTTGATATATTTAAGTAGGGCGGTGGGAATAATTTGCTACGCCAAGTGATAACTTTCCTGGAGACAATTTGTGATGCTCCGTGAGTTTGTGCTTGTAAAATTATGGCATTTTTGTTTTGACAGTCAATGAACTGTGAGTCGATGTTATGAAGTAGACCCATATATATATGGATCTAGGACTTTTGATTGAAAGATCAAAAGTCCAAATCCATTCCCACCGAACACACTTTAGCGAAAGCGCTTTCATCGAAAAAGCACTTTCGTTAAAGTGTGTACCACATAAAAAAAAAACACTAAATGAACATTTTTGCAGGGGGGGGCTTCCCCCTGAACCCCCATCCCCCCTACTTAAATATTCTCCCTCCGAGATCGCACTACAGTGGGGAAAAGGGAATTTACCCTTATCCGCACCATAGTACGACTTCTGCAACAGGCATACTTACGCGAAAGTGCTTCTTCGGTGAAAAGCACTTTCACGTAAGTATGCTCACCCATAATGGATTCGGAATTTTGATCTTTCGATCAAAAGTCCTAGATCCATATATATATATATATATATATATATATATATGTGCATTTCTGTGTGTGTGTGTGTGTGTGTGTGTGTGTGTGTATAGGTCTGTGTCATAAAATCGAAGGTTCAAAAGACTGAAAACCAAAGTATTTAAAACTCAAAATATCGAACATGGGAATTTGCCCCTTCCCCATTATTGTGCTTCTCAAAGTTGGTATATATAAGAGATTAGGAGAATTCCCTGCTGTGTGTAAGTTGAAAAGTAGATTGTACAATCTACTTCAAAACTATACCAAATGTGGTGAGTAACAAATTGAAGTGTACAACTTTTATACTACTCAACTACAAACATGTCAAATGTATTATAGAGGTAAGAAAGACAGCTGATAAAATATTATATATCAGGCTGATAATCCATAATGTGCACCTGAATGGTACCACTCTCTCAAAAGGCATTAAGGTGTAAATACTTTATTTTTTCAGTGTCAGTGGTTCATTAAGTAGCACACTTTGCATTTGGTGTCAGAAGACCATGAGTTCTGTTCCCACTCTGAATGACTGCATTGCTGACATTCCAGTGCAGCATTTGGGATGCCACTTTCCTGAGTGGGCCATGCTTTGAATAAGACATTAAACTGAGGTCACATCTCCTTGAGTTGGTAATAACTCAGGTGGATGTAAAAAATCCCTTGGCACTTATCAAAAAGTATAAGAGAACTTTCTTGTTGCCCTGGCCATATTTCCCCTAGTGGTATGAATAATACCTCAGGTCTCCTCTGAAAAGAGGCCACTGGTCTAATGGTTAGTAAGCCAGTCAACAAAATAAGAAATAAATAAAAATAAACCTCTGTCTCGATGTAGTATATTGAATGTGTTTATAACATAAATTTAATCAGTGTAGACTAGTTCTAGGGTCGCTGCATTTCACTTCAGTGCAAAGTTGTTGATTTTGAAATACTTTCTTTTTCTGTAGTAGAACTGCCCATGGTAGTGTGATATTTGGCATGTTGAACCCATATGAATTATATCTTAAAACTGAAAATGATCATGTTCTCTGTTGTGGGTAAAGCTTTGTTCAGCTGTAGGTGTCAATATGATTTTGGTCTGTAATTAAGAATAATTAGATTTGTTAGATATGTGTTAGCCTTGACTGATGTAATGAACTAGACTAGCACAACTGCCAGCTATAACAGTAAAAACTGAATTTTTCCTCCATATGCCTTTCTTTTATTGCCCTTTGTTCTACTACCATAATTGAGTTTTCTGCTAAATGACTATAAACTATGTCGGCATCAATTCCCATGTGTAGCTTACACCTCATCAGAAGACAAGTTATTGGTCTATAATTTTTGGGGTAGCTGCAGGTTCACTCTTAAGTAGGAGCATTGTTTTACCTTTTGCTAGCCATGTTGGTGTTTGTTTGGGGTGTACATATAAATAGTTCTTACTCATGACTAAATCTTTGTGTAAAATGTTAGTACTTTTAGCCAAAAGTTAGGTACTGTATCTGAGCCTGGGGTTTTCCAGTTAGAGGCTTCTCTTAACTTTGTTTCAATCTCTCTGGCTGTTACTTCATCCCATTTTATATCACGTACCTTTAGACGCCTTATTCTTTCTTTTATTTCTTTTATCCATTTAGAATCTTTATGTTCCACAGGATCTTCATAGATGGTGTTGTGTCTTCGGCTTTTCCCAGTTAGGGGTCGCCACAGCAGAACTCTGGTCCGCCAATGATTGGCAGTAGATTTTACATGCCGAAGCTGTCGCCCTGACACACAACCTTCAACAAAGGTACCCATTCACACATGTCTCCACACAGAAGACGCCTAGCTGAGAATCGAATAGGACAACGCTACCACAGCAAAATACATCTATTTCTTTTTGGCGGTCTTTTCAATTCCTTGTATCTTGTTTCCCAATTCTCTGTAAAACTTTTTGGTCAATAATAAATTGCTTATTTTGTACTTTTCCTTTATATTTATCTGTGTATCTTCTAAGTTTTTCCACCTGTGCTGAAATTTTTAGTGTGTTATTTGTGATAGTGAATGATAGATCCTGGTCTGTTCTAATATCGCGCACTGCTTTTAGCACATCTGTCTTTCTGAGTATTTTTGTTGATCTATTCCGTCTTCTAACAGTGACACTTCTTAATTGCTTATATATGTGTGTGTGTGTGTATATATATATATATATATATATATATAGGTCCCCCCTGCACCCCCTTTGTAGGAGGCTGCATCCCCCACCCCATACTAATTATATGTACTAACTCCGATATCACACAACACTGGGAAGGGCAAATTCCAATGTTCGAAGTTTTAGATACTTTGGTTTTCGGTCTTTGAACTTTCAGTTTTATGACACAGACCTATATATATATATATATATATATATATATATATATATATATATATATATATATATATATATATATAGATCTACTTCACCTATATATAGATATATATATATATATATATATATATATATATATATATATATAGATCTACTTCACCTATATATAGATATATATATGGGTGTACTTCATAACATCGACCACAGTTCACAACTGTCAAAACAGCGAGATGAAAGCATCATAATTTTACAAGCACAAACTTCTGGAACATTGTAAATCCTGTCCGGGAAAGTAACCATTTGGCCACTATGGTGAACTGTGCCCTTTCTCTGGTATAGTGTGATCTTGGAGTTGATATATTTAAGTAGGGCGGTGGGAATAATTTGCTACGCCAAGTGATAACTTTCCTGGAGACAATTTGTGATGCTCCGTGAGTTTGTGCTTGTAAAATTATGGCATTTTTGTTTTGACAGTCAATGAACTGTGAGTCGATGTTATGAAGTAGACCCATATATATATGGATCTAGGACTTTTGATTGAAAGATCAAAAGTCCAAATCCATTCCCACCGAACACACTTTAGCGAAAGCGCTTTCATCGAAAAAGCACTTTCGTTAAAGTGTGTACCACATAAAAAAAAAACACTAAATGAACATTTTTGCAGGGGGGGGCTTCCCCCTGAACCCCCATCCCCCCTACTTAAATATTCTCCCTCCGAGATCGCACTACAGTGGGGAAAAGGGAATTTACCCTTATCCGCACCATAGCACGACTTCTGCAACAGGTATACTACGCCAGTGCTTCTTCGTGAAAAGCACTTTCATCGCAGTATGCTCACCATAATGGATTCGAATTTTGATCTTTCGATCAAAGTCCTAGATCCATATATATATATATATATATATATATATATGTGCATTTCTGTGTGTGTGTGTGTGTGTGTGTGTGTGTGTGTGTGTATAGGTCTGTGTCATAAAATCGAAGGTTCAAAAGACTGAAAACCAAAGTATTTAAAACTCAAAATATCGAACATGGGAATTTGCCCCTTCCCCATTATTGTGCTTCTCAAAGTTGGTATATATAAGAGATTAGGAGAATTCCCTGCTGTGTGTAAGTTGAAAAGTAGATTGTACAATCTACTTCAAAACTATACCAAATGTGGTGAGTAACAAATTGAAGTGTACAACTTTTATACTACTCAACTACAAACATGTCAAATGTATTATAGAGGTAAGAAAGACAGCGCTGATAAAATATTATATATCAGGCTGATAATCCATAATGTGCACCTGAATGGTACCACTCTCTCAAAAGGCATTAAGGTGTAAATACTTTATTTTTTCAGTGTCAGTGGTTCATTAAGTAGCACACTTTGCATTTGGTGTCAGAAGACCATGAGTTCTGTTCCCACTCTGAATGACTGCATTGCTGACATTCCAGTGCAGCATTTGGGATGCCACTTTCCTGAGTGGGCCATGCTTTGAATAAGACATTAAACTGAGGTCACATCTCCTTGAGTTGGTAATAACTCAGGTGGATGTAAAAAATCCCTTGGCACTTATCAAAAAGTATAAGAGAACTTTCTTGTTGCCCTGGCCATATTTCCCCTAGTGGTATGAATAATACCTCAGGTCTCCTCTGAAAAGAGGCCACTGGTCTAATGGTTAGTAAGCCAGTCAACAAAATAAGAAATAAATAAAAATAAACCTCTGTCTCGATGTAGTATATTGAATGTGTTTATAACATAAATTTAATCAGTGTAGACTAGTTCTAGGGTCGCTGCATTTCACTTCAGTGCAAAGTTGTTGATTTTGAAATACTTTCTTTTTTCTGTAGTAGAACTGCCCATGGTAGTGTGATATTTGGCATGTTGAACCCATATGAATTATATCTTAAAACTGAAAATGATCATGTTCTCTGTTGTGGGTAAAGCTTTGTTCAGCTGTAGGTGTCAATATGATTTTGGTCTGTAATTAAGAATAATTAGATTTGTTAGATATGTGTTAGCCTTGACTGATGTAATGAACTAGACTAGCACAACTGCCAGCTATAACAGTAAAAACTGAAGGTGATGGAAATGTCTGTAGTCAAGATTTTTCTGTTCCATACATCAGATGCTTCTGCAGCTAAGAATCTGTCCAGTTACTGGACAACTTTATTAACTTCCTACGTGCAGTTTAATTAACTTGGCAAAGTTAGAACTCACCTCTCTCCCCAGTAGAAGTGGTTTACCTGTAATGCAGATGTTTTGGTTCAAATGAGTAATTCCTATATTTTTTTCCAAATGTTTAGTGTCTCCCTATGTGAACTGTGTGAAAATGAATATGATGATGTTGTGCTGGCTTTTGAGCAACTGAGCAGAAGCTACCGAGAAAAATTTGCGAGCATTCCTTACTAAGAACATAAGTACCTCCCCGAAGGATACCACAACAACCAAAGGGACATGGTGCAAAAATAGAGAGAACCTGTGGCAAGCTGTGAAAGTACAGTATTCCTGCACCTAAAAGTCAAATCATTATGTTGCTGCCTGAAGTCTTTATGAAGTATGTAGAAATGGAACTGTAGACGTACAGTTTGCTTGTAATTTTCGACTGCCCAGCATTTAATGGCTTTAAATTCTAATTGAAAATAATGTAAAGTATGTCACTGTACCAGTGAAACATCTTTGTTTTTAAAATTAAATATCAATAACAGTTCCTGGTAACATTTCCAAAGTATGTAATGTATGTATTATACTTAAATTCCTTATAGTTTTCATAATGGAGATTGCATACATTTTCAGTATTTTCACACATTACTACATTCTCATTTTATGCTGCGGTGGTACGGCGGTAGCGTTGTTACCTCACAGCAAGAGGTTCTCCTGTTCGATTCTCAGCTGGGTTTGGGAGTGCCTTCTGTGTGGAGTCTGCATGTCCTCCCCATGGTTGGGTAGTGTACGAAAGACATGCGTGTGTAAATGGGTGTGCCTTCGTTGAAGGTTGGGCATTGAGCTGGCACCTCAGTGTTTCATAAAAATCTACTGCCAATCATTAGCGGACTGGAGTTCCGCTGTGGCGACCCCTTACCAGGAAAAGCCGAAAGACAAACAATAACTACATTCTCATTTTGTTCTTTGTAGCGCCTCATCTTCCTTAGGGCAGTTTCATCTATCAGCTCTTCACTTTTTTCTGAATTCCCAGGCAGCTGTGTGTGTGGGGGGAAGCATGCTTGACCTCGATTCTTCCTCAGTTTTGTATTAGAAAGAATCTTCTTAGGGTACTCAATTGTCGTAAATAAGAGAACACCCTGAATGTGACACATGATCAGGATTTCTTATTTTATTCTCACTGTTCTTTGAAACACCATGGCTAATGTTAGTTCTTATGATTGCCTTTATTTTCTGTTGAAAATACTTATTTGTCTTTGTTTTTCTGTTTTTTTTTTTTTTATCCAGAGATATATCAGTTCATCTCTTGTTACAGTCCTATGGTAGCAGCCAAAAGGCTGTTGATCAAGATAAGCTTTCTTTATGTGTATCCAGGTTAGGCCCAGACTAAGACCAAACGTTCTGCAGAAACTCTGCCATGATTTCAACAAGTTTTCCCAAACTCATGGTTAGAAGGCCCTCAGATACTCCCTACATGATAAAAAGAAGGTGAAGAAGTACTGCTGTTCATGCAGTAGAAATTTTGTTCTTTGTTGACAGAACTATCTAAGACACTCAGTGGCTGACTTTCATCAGGGCACAGGAAATCCATCTTATGAATTTTAGACCCTCACCCATTGCTGCTTCTGAAAGCTTTGTGAGTGAGTTCTACACCAGCTTCCTCCACTGTGCCTTGGATTCATTTCTTCATATCCTTGGTGATAATTCATTTTCATAAATACCCTCCATTCCCCATGTGGTGTTACCTCAGCTTTGCATAGGGAGGCTTGAGCTTGTGTCTGCCCTGCACTTTAACAAATGAAATGGTCTATTTGGAGGTGCAGTTCTGTCTTCTCACTGTCTTTAGTTCATTCCAGGGATTAAGCACTGACTCTCTCTGACTATCTGGAGAATATCTTTGACAGATTTTATGTTATGGAGTGACCCCCTGGATCACCTGGATGTAGCTCAGTGATGGATTCAGGGCCAAAGCCTCTTCTTGCCAGGTCTCTCTGTAGGTCTAGTAGGATTTATGGAACTAAGTTGAGGCAGGGTCACTGGGTCTTCCAATGTCAGCACCCACAGTTCACAAAGTAATCTTCAGACAGCTTTTTCTGAAATCTGGTGGGCCCTATTCACATGGGTATAGGAACACCTCCAACCACATTACCTATTCCATGCAACATCTGTCAGTTATAGCCCTGATATTGCATAGCCTACAGTGTGTAAACAACATGTCCTATGCAGATCTCCTCAAAGCCCTGTCTCTAATCTCAGTTTTCTACACACTTTTGAAGGGCAGTCTGTGTCTGGAATACAAGGCATCATTGGATCCCACTCTGATGGACATTTTGCACATTTTCAAAACCAGTAGCATTAGAACTATTCATTCAGCTTAGGAATTTGAACCTTGCTTGCCACATAAATAGGACATGATGGAGGGACAGGTATGTGTCTCAGAGAGTTCTCCTTCTGTGGAATGGGCTTCTGTTCATGTCAAGCAGAGTTTTTCCCTAACCCTATTCAGGTGTAACCTGGAACAGTGGATTGGAAAGTCACCCCATGTGCATGTCTCTAGGGACAGAGGTAATCTGTAAACCATACCATAGCTTACATATACCCCTTAAAATAACCTATAGATACATTTGTGCATGGCTAGGCTTATGAAGACCCGGTGATAATTAGCCTAGAATACACCCATGAACCTATATATGTTTCTGTAATCTCAGACTTTGCTGTTTATTTTTATTTTTCTTGTTGTTAGTGTAATTGTAAAATTGGCATAATACTCTCTTGTAATATTCCTTACCATGTTGAGACTGAAATTGGTCATGCTTGATCAGAGCTCTAGATCGATTATGATCTCATCTCTGGGCCCACTGCAGTACTTCTTCACTTTTATTCCAACACAAGACTCATAGACCCTACCAGTCTGCCACTGGACTAGGAGTCTAAGCTCTTGGACAGAGTAAGTATGAGTGTATTGTCTTTTGCCACAACTACTTTTGCCTTCTGCTTTACTCTCTCTTTGAGCCTCACTCAAGTATGAAGTAATCAAGACCACATCTGTGGTTTCCACAGTGCACTATCATGTGGCCCACTGCAGCTTTGATTGTGCTAACACTTTGGTTAGGATTGTAGGCTAAGATATGTACCTGTGGAGAATGACTCTGCTGAGTAACTCAGACTGTCCTGGATGTCCCTTTAACTGGGGAGCTTTTATTCGGCCAGTCATTACAGGATCTGAGAGATGACATTGTGAATAGGATACAGGGCCTCTGTTTAGGACATCTGTGAACCCTCATAGTCCTCTCCATGTCTTTTCTTTCTTCCAGTTATAGCCAGACCCAAGGAGAAGAAACATCTTCAGAGACTGATGAAGACACTCATTCATCATACAATCTTGCCTCTTCTGGTAGTATGAGCCAAGTTACCTATGATGACTTTATTGGCTCAGCAGTTACCATCCTGAACTATGTCTAGGGCTGTCTGTGACAAGGAGATTCAGTAATTCTGTGATGACTTGGACAACCATCACATAAGACCAGTGGATTCTTAACATGGTCACAGATAGCTACACCTGAAGAGGTCTTAGGTTCTGCCTTTGAAAGGGTTTCTGTCAGAGATCAAACCATCTCTAAAAGCCTTTTGTAACTTACCCAGACTGTATTCTTCAAAGGGCCTGTAAAGGTCACCCTGTCTTTGAAAGAGGACCAAGACTTCTAATCCTGGATTTTTTAACTAAAACAACGAGAGAGAAGGTCAATGAAAAAATAATCAGTAAAAACAAAATGTAAACTCCAGCAAAGGTAGAACTTCCACTCAGTGCCCTCCCAAATCTCTTATATCAGAGGCACATGGGATATATGCAAATGATCCTTATGAACATCAGGTGTTTAAGCTAATTGGCGATTCTGAATGCCCATGACTGGTTTCATCATTTTACTGGACAATTTCAGGTCAATGAAATAAACCCCACTAGGTGTGGATATGCATATTTCTACCTTATTATGACCTCATCAGCACAAGCAGAGTGACTAAACTTTAGAAACATGGGGCTGTTATACCCAGCTGATGTCCGTTATCATTAGGTTCACTGCAAAAATATCCCAAACAACAAACTAAAATAATGAGTGAGAAGGTCACTGAAAAAACAATCAGTAAAAACAAAATGTAAACTCTAGCAAAGCTAGAACTTCCACTGAGTGACCTCCCAAACCTCTTGTATCAGAGGCACATGGGATATATACAATCAGGTGTTTCAGCTAATTGATTCTGAATGCCCATGATCCTGGATTTTTGGGTTTTATAGGAACAAAACAGCTTACATCTCAACCTGGACCTTAGTGACTTCAGCGAACACAGTTAATAAATCAGGATGTTCTTCATGTTTCACTGTTGCATTCATCACATTTGGGTTATCCCTGCCAAGGTAGCTCTCTGCCTGCCTGAATACCAGAGACGTAGTATTTCTACGTCAGTTGCTGTCGCTTGAAGACTGACGTCAGGTTGTTAGTGATTTAAAGTAAGGCATCTGACGCCATTACATCAGTCTTTCTTGCCATGGAGCCCGAAGCAGAAGCAGTTCACATGAGTGCCGATCGACTGCTACCTGAGTTTTGTCTGCTGAATTAAAGTTGAAGTCTTCTAAAGCTAAGTACCCTGTTGGGGATCCTTTTTCTTGCACTAACCGATGTCAGAAAAAGTTAATAACTGTCTTGCTTGTGCAAGCAAATACCACACTGAGACTTCCACTCTTACTGCATCACTTGTCTAGGCCCAGACCACGACGTCCCCTGTTGTTGCTTCTGTGCTTTGTTTAATGCTAGAACTATCCATCGTTGGGCCTTTATTGTAGCCAGATATTTTCGTTTACAGTCCTCGAATTCCAATATGGCTTCTGTAAGCCATCTGACAGCAGAGCTTCCTAAAAATGTAAAGATAAAGACAGAGACAGACCGCACAGGTTCAAACCTTCTGACGACGCTTCCGTTAAGCTAGTTGTCAGTCCTCCGGTACTCAGTACGCCTGGGGTGCACACCTGGACAGCAGTTGCATACAGGGCCAATGGAGCCCATAGCAAATCCCTCTGCACATCAGTCAAAAAGAGATGATAGCTGTGCAGCATGCCTTGATAGCTTTCAATCCCCTTCTCTCTCCAGGGGTTCTTCTGATCAAAACAGACAACACCACTGTGATGTGGTACATCAACAAGCAGGGAGGGACTCACTCCTACCCTCTATGCAGGATGGCCATGACCCTTTGGCTCACAGCCTTTTCCATACAACTACACCTGTTAGTGCAATACCTACCAGGCTCTCTCAACTCCCTGGCAGACCAATTAAGCAGAAACCTTTTGGACCCACACAAGTGGCAGCCCAACAGAAGTACCTTCTTCCTAATAATTCAGAAATGGCGAACCCTGACGGTCGACCTCTTTGCCTCCCACACCAACCAACCAACCAACCATCAGCTCAGCAAATTCTGCACCAGGGGGCATCATTGCATGGCTTGGAAAGTGGATGCCCTGTCCTTCCCCTGGGCTAACCTCTAGGTCTATGCCTTTCCTCTCCTACCTCTCATCCCTAGGGTACTGCTCAAAATAAGGGAAAAAAACCCAAGGAACATTCTTATAGCTTCAGACTGGCCCTGATAGCACTGGTACCCCCTTGCTGTGTAGCCTGTCCCTGCTGCCTCCATGGCATCTTCCTCAGATTCCAAACCTCCTAACCCAGAGGGAAGGGGAATTCATGCATCCCCAATTGCAGGGTGTGGCTGCTTGGCTTATTCCCTAACCCCAAACCAATCTGCCATCCTCTGTAAACCGGTTCTGGATGTTATCCATGAGGCCAGATGCCCTAGCGCCAGAAAGTCTTATGCAGATAAATGGAAAAGCTTCTGCACCTGGATCCAGGCTAAATGGCCAATACGGCACAGCCCTCCATCCCTCTCATCCTGGATTACTTAGCTGACCTGCTACACAGTGGTCTCTCTTTCTCTTCTATAAAAATTCATGCCTCTGCTATTTCTGCTCATTTTCCCACTGAGCAGCCCCTTTTCTCACACCCTTTGATCAAGCAGTTCCTCAGAGGGCCTAGAAACTTGAGGCCCCCCAGAAGGGCACCAACACCAGCTTGGGACATTAATTTTGTCTTGGAAAAGCTCACCCTGCCGCCTTTCCAACCAGCTTCTTCTGCAGAGCTAACATTTCTCTCCTGGAAGACAGCTTTCCTTCTGGCTATCACTTCAGCCAGAAGAGTCTCCGAGCTGCAAGCACCCATGGCTGTGCAACCCTTCATCATCTTCCATGCAGACTGGGTATGCCTCAGAACTAACCCATCCTTCATGCCCAAGGTGGTGTCCAGTGTGGCTCTCAACCAATCCATTCATTTGCCCACCTTCTTTCCTAATCCCCAGAACAAGTGGGAAAGGATTATTCACTCTAGATGTGCACAGACAGCTCAGATACTACCTTGACAGGACTAAATCTTTCAGAAAGTCTGATCAATTGCTGGTTAGCTTTGCTACAGGGACAGAAGGCAAAGCCATCTCCAAGCAAACCATTTCCAAATGGATAACACACTGCATCAATTTCTGTTACAAACAGCATGGTAAGTCTTCCCCCACAGGGGTAAAGACACACTCCACCAGAGCAGCCTCCACTTCTGCAGCTTTCCTCAGAGGAGTCCCCACCAGGGACATCCTGGAGGCTGCCACCTGGACATCTGTTCACACTTTTACCAAGCATTACCACCTGCCTCTCTTCTCCAAATCCAGGGCAGGGTTTTCCTCTGCAGTCTTGCAGGGAATCCTAGCCAGCCCTAGCTTTCTTGACTGCCTCCACCCATTTCCTCAGCTTTGGGAATCTACCCAAATGTGTTGACTGCAACAGGGAAACACAAAGAACATAGTACAGTTGTGTACATGTACCATAAATGTAGATATTTGAGTGTATTCACCGTTGCAGTCCTGCTTTCCCTCCTTCCATCCCCCTTTTTTCTCTTTCTCCTTTGGTTACCATTCTTCCTTGTTGTTCTCCTTTCCTTACAAGGGACATATTGGTATTTATTTTCACTGGTGGGGTTCTTCTACCAGAACCTGGCCTCCTACTTTGGGGGCTCACGACAGGTTAGGGCAAAAAAAAAAAACTGATGCAATGGTGCCGGTTGCCTTGCTTTATACCACTGATGACCTGAAGTCAGTCCTCAAGTGACAGCAACCGATGCAGAAAGTCTAAGTCTCTGGTATTTGGGCCGGCCGGGATAACCCAAATGTAATGACTGCAACAGTGAATACACTTGAACATCTACTAAGTGTACACAACTGTACTTTCTGTTTGATGTCTGTGAAGGGGTTCATGTCCTTGCTGCTGCAGAGCATCACATGGTATCACTGGAGATGATGGATCGCTTCTGCCATATCAATGTTTGGGGACCATATTGATGTGGCAGAGTATTAATTTTAGTACTAACTGCTACCATTTGGATTTTCTTCTGAAGCAGAGTGTTATCAGGGTGTTTGCTTTCATGGCCAAAGACTTGCAGAAGAAGGAACTCCATTTCCTCTCCTACCTGGATGACTGGCACTTAGTGGTCTCGCTGAGGAACTTCCTGTGGTAATATCCCTGGAGAGACTGTTCCCAGGAATACAGTTCCTGAAGGTTACCATAAACAACAAACATTTTTCACTAATTGGGTTTTTTCCCCTCTAGCACCGATGTGGAAATTCACTAGTATCATGTTTAAGTAATTTCTACTGACAGGGAGAGCGGCAAAGGTTATAAATTTTACTGTCTGGTTGAATGTACAGGAGAAGGGCTAATCTCTGAACCTTCTGCATCTACTAGTTTTGACGGCGGCAAAGATCTTCATCTCAGCATTTGTATACATGAGTATGCTGATATTGCAATGGAACTTGAGGTGACAAGGCCTCTGGAGTCACTATATATGCATGCATCTGCTTGAGTGTACAGGGGAACAGGTATCAGACCCTTGTTACTAGGCAATGAAGTGGTGGACAATCCCCTCCAATCTTCAGGTGTACCTTCTCTTTCCCTGCAAAACTGACCTGTTGCAGGTGCTGATGGTTGCTTCAGTGGTAGTCTAGGGGGCTTATGTAAGTTCTTCCACAGTACAAGAGGAGTGGTCCCTTGGAAAGGGAGCTTCACTTCAGTCATTTGCAGCAGTCAGAGGAGGTGCTGCCTTTGTAGCCCCGGGTGGTCCCTGGTAATTTGGTCTAACAGCCAACTGTGATACCTAAGCAAGCAATAGGGCATGGTGTCTTACCCCAGTACAAGCAGAGGGCCACAGACAAGGGCATAATTCCTTCAGCAATTTACATGCTTTTGGAAGTAAATCAACTGATGGAGATGTTGATATGCATCTACACCCCTCTCCTATATGGTCAACTTCCAAGCTGATGCTTGTTCAAGTTTTGCCTTAAGTAGGAAGTGATGTAGAATGGTCTGTTTGCCATGTTGAAAATCTTTCTTCACTTATGCTTGAGTCAAATGAGGAAATAGAATTTCAGTAAATGTTCTCTCTCTGTCTCTCTATCTCTATCCCTCCCTCCCTCCCATGTTATGGGAGGTCCCTGTTTGTTTTTCAGCCAGTAACTGAGGGGATGTAATTACAGGCTGTCAAGTCTGATGTTACAGGAAACTGTCCTGGTTAAAAACGATGATCCCTCCATAGATAAGGTGGATAAGGTGATGGCTGGTTTCCTGTCAGAATATAGCTTCTAATCCTGCAAGAATTGTCAGCTGAGGTTGTAGAGGTCTGTGACACTGCTAGAAGGCATTTTACTTTACAGATTCTTGCATTTAGTGAAAACATTTCTTATTTTAGACAGACTGCTATCCTTATGCTGCTACATCTGGTCAGATTGCACTTGATCTTTCCTTATATTAGAAATAAGTATGAGCTGAGCCTCCATTACTTCATGGCCAAAGTACATTTCATCTGTCTGTGCATCATAACATTGTGGATTTCAGGCCTATCTCCCAATCCCTACCTGGTTACTGAGTTCTTTAACATGCTGTTGTATCTCCATCTTTCCTTAAAAAAATACCACTACTTGTGATCTGAATTTCAAGGCTGACACTCTTTCTCATCCTCTCTGAGTATTTTAGCTCAGTGGGTGTTGAAGGTCATTTCTTGTAAAGTGCTTTTCCTTGTAGTCATCACCTCTGTTCAGATCTTTGTGCTTCAGTTTGTTACAGACATGGAGCTATGTCCAGTGTTTCAAAAAGTAAGGTTGTGCCACAGGATGACTTTACTTTGCCTTCCAAATGGTGTTTCAGGGTTGTCCCCCAATTTATCTACCAACCTTCTGTTTTTCTACCAGGGGACATAGAGTCTTTCACACCCTCTGCATGCAGTAACAGCTCAAGACATCTATTTCCTTTCATGAAAAGAATGGCTTGTGTTTGCTGAGCAGACCTTTTCCATTGCATTTTTAAATGATTGCACAAGCTGCTGATTGCACAAGCTGCTAAATGCCTCTTGACCAGTGCTTCAGCCCACTCCACAAGATATATTATTTTAAGTTATGACCTGACTCCTTCCACCCTGGTGGTAAAAGCTTTGGACTGAAACCTACCAAGATTTTGGTTGAATCTGTAACTGTCACCTCTCATTTTTCCTAACTTTTGGCTTTCTGCATGCAGTTCTTATCCTCCTTTCCAATGGAATTTCATATCAGTGTCTGTATTTTAAATGTAGAAATAAAACTATTACCCAGTTCTTTTGTTGGTGCTCTTAGCTTAAGAGGGGAAGACTGTGGATGACCAGTGTGCTGCTTTCTTAACTTGTAGTTTTACAATTAGATTTTCATTCAGAACACAAGACTAAGACTTTCTTGGCAACACTCTCAAGCTAATTCCTTTGTTTTGCTTCACCTGCCTGGTGTTGCCTGCATAAGTTCATTAAACATTCTAACCTTTCTTGCAATACCATACATTTATTATAACCTCTCTGCTGCTTCTATTTCACAAAAGTCTTTAGAGAATGTACAAAGCAAAAAGGTCTACACTTTAGTGTCAGAGCTAATTTCTGGCCATTTGTATTTTTGTGTATTTTTATTAATTACTTTCTTGATTCTTCTCTGTGCACTAATTTTCTTATATACTAATGATGTATCCTGGAAAAATAATTACGTTACTGCTGCTAAAGTTTACATGACTGGTTACTGATTTACTATTTTCTGTTGGCTGGGACTGAGACAGTCTAATGCAAAGCAGTGTTTTACAGTAATTCCTGTAGGCATTTATGTGATCCATTGGTTCTGACTCCTGATACCCAGACAATTTCAGCTGAGTTATTCAAACATATTTTTATGTATGGAAATATACATTGATTTCTTCTCTTCTTCAATTTTTCTACAGTAGTTCTAAGTAGAAAAGCTTTTTTTGGTAATCAGGATAAACTTTTACTGAATTACACAGGAGTCCTAATAGTAGGATGACACGGACTGTCTCCCATGTAATTTAAATGATAACAGTATTTTGATTTAATATGCTGCTGCTAATGCACATTAAATTTGTTTAGTATTATGGTCAGTTTTTGTCTTCTTTTTTTATCACTGCTTGCCTTAACTATCCAGCTGTGTACCGACTAGCCCATGTGTTATTAGAGAGGGACCCAGGAGTAGCAGCTGTCATCCTGAATGAGGTTAAATGACCATCTTATACTCTTGATGACTCTCCCTATTGAACCCTCCTGTAGATGCAATACAGTGCACAGCTTCTCCAAATGGTTTGTGGATGCATACTTACACACCTCTGAAGTGTTCAGATGGAATGCATGTAGTTCTCATCCAGACTTGTGCTCCTAAGTTCCTCTGTATTGGAATGCTTTAATTTATCTTTCCTTCAGCAGGTGCCCCTGAGGTGGTGCTAAACAGACTCCATCCCCCAAGATGGGCAAGCTGACCTTGGCTGCTCATGCCATGCCCTCCTCAGTAGCTCCTCCAAAGCCGGGGGCAAGTAACTGATCTCATGTCAGGTGAGCTATGCCAGCAAGCCCAGTTAGCTTTTTATATTATACATAATTTACTTATCCCTTACTTTTCTTGTTTAAAAGCAAAGGAGAAATTGTTACTTGTGCAATTCATAAAGAACAGGCATCACTCACAGTAGC
Organism: Protopterus annectens; assembly: GCF_019279795.1. Lineage (NCBI taxonomy): Eukaryota > Metazoa > Chordata > Ceratodontiformes > Protopteridae > Protopterus > Protopterus annectens. The sequence continues at coordinate 943,680,376 of NC_056729.1, forward strand.
TCACAGTTAGTGTGCTTTGTGAATCCTAGCTGCGCTTTTTCTTGCAAAGTATCCTTCTTTAATTTTTGCATTAAAGTGAAGCTTAAACATGCAAAATCCTTGTTTAATTCTATACAAGATGAATTATGGATCACCTGGTTACAACCCAGATGCACATTAAAATGTCTAGGCAGTCATTTTTATTTTTGTTCAGAGACAATTCATTTTGTACCCCATTTAATTTATTTGAATCTTCTTTGTGAAACAAATTGACTTCCTGTTGTATTTGTTGTAAATATATTCAGTCATTATGTTTATAATGCTGCAAATGCAAAGTCCTCTTTGTTCTGTTTTATTATTTATAATGCTGCAATAAAAAATTATAATTTTTCTATTAGTGTGATCATTTTGTAGTTTGAAAATGAGAACTTGTTGTTACTCCATTATAAATACATGCATACAAGCTTGTGTACACTTAGAATTACTCTAAAAAGTTTAGAGTTGAAGCATCAAAAGTCAGATTTCACATTTTCCTAGAAGTGTGATTACCATTTATGATTCCATTCTCTAACAAAAGTAACAATTTACCCAGGATAAGGCAGGAGGATTTTGTAAGCTGTATGGCAGATCTGTTATGGGACAGCTATACTTTTGCTTCATGGAGTAATGGAAAATTGAAGGTTTATTTGTAAACCTGCATCATTTGTGCCTATTGATATGAATAATATGTACTTAAGGATTGAAGATATTTTTTTGTTTGTGACCACATTGCATAGAATAGCAAATATGTGCAGTTAAGCAGGCAACTGCTGAAACCATTGTATACTTCCCTCAGGATTCTGCAACATCAGATTTGTTTATATTAGTTTACAGAGATACATGAAGGGATGGCCACTATGTGGGAAAGTGCCAGTTGCATAGAAAAAAAGCACTGATGGTCAGTTATTCAGCTGAACTAGATTTTTAGTCCACATTTTGCTAAAAAGTGATTTGGGGCGGCAGTTCATATCCATTAAAACAACCATAATTTATTGAGATGATATTAAGTGTGATATAATGAAAAATGTTTTTTATTACCAGTAGATTTTAATGCCGCTTGATTAAACGCATCAACATCAAGCTTAAAAATGATCACTTTTAAGTACAGTTCCTGTTTTGAAAACTGTCTGGAAAGTAATATATGTATAAAGTATAGAATATCTGAGATTTAAGCCGGGATTCAGTAAAATGAATACTGCAGCCACATAGTGAAAAACGTGCTTCCAAAATTCCATAATGTAGTCTGATAGTGATTGCATATGCATTAGCAGTAACTCAGCATGGGCATGAGCCCAGAGATGCATGCAAAGATTGATGACTGGCAAAACTAGCATACAACATAAGACATGGACTGTGTAATGACAGGTTATGTGACCTAGGCCCAGTGGCATGGGGGTAGTGTACCTATAATGATGCGTGCCCAAATGCCTAGTGTTGCCCCCTCCCCCTTTATAACATAGACAGCCTAGTCAAGGAATACACAGCTAAGTCCCTACTGCTTTTATGATATTAATGGGAGGAAATGAGAAGGCAGGACAATACGAAAGGAGGAAAAACAAGCAGAGAAACACACAGTAGGACCAGGGAAAGGGTGGAGTGATGTGGGGAGGGGAAGGAAGTTGTTTTCTGCACATTGGGCAGGTGCCCTTTTATTATTTTTTCAACAAAGGTAGATGGGAAACGTAGCACAGGGAAGGTGTGGGTAGGAAGGAGGGAACAGGAATGGTAGCAAGGGCAGGCAGAAATAAATGATAGATAAAGAGAGGGAAGATAAAAACACCAACAGTGGTCCACAGCAAAGATAGAATCCAAGAGTAGTTTGAAAATACTACTTTATTAAAAAACAAACCAAGGCAAGCGCTTTCGCATATAGCTAAAATGAAAAAATGAATGTATTTTTATTTTATTTCATAATTTATTTTATTTTTAATATGGCTTTTTTATATACTACTATGTTAATATAACTTTAAATTTATATTCATGTCTTAATAGATAGCCTCATGTTTGTTTGAAATGTCAAGTATCATAGCTCTCAACCTCTTAGCGCAAAAAATCTGGACAAAGCCAAAAAGAATGGGTGGATAAAGCCCTAAAAATAGGGACAAATGTTAAATATTGCTTTTAAAATCTCAGAAAGTTGCTAGACTAAAAGGTCTTGTGCAACCATACATTTTCTGAAGAATATTAAGTCTGAAACTCAAATGTCTGTTATTATTTAATGAGTTTAGTCCTAACTGATTTGCACAAAAATCCAGAAATCCACAATTTTTATGAGAAACAGACCAAAAATATGAGGCAAAAATCTGGACATTTGAGAGGTATGTCAAGTATTCTGTTACCCACAGGTTTGTGGGCTTGACGTTAATGTATATTTAAGATACAGGACTGTGGGGGTATGGGAGAACTTGTCCTGCAAAAACACCTTTTGACAGAGAGAAGATACTTTTGTTGAGCTTTGTTTCTATTGACATTTTTAATGTTGTGATTGGTAGTAAAACCTCCATCAATAGGTTGTAATGTACACATTGTTGCAGTCTGTCACATTAAGCCTTAAGACATTCAACTGTCTGTTTCAACCACAATTTCTTTCTGGTAGATTGGACACTGGGAACATTTTCAAAATTCCCATATTTTTGGTTTGTGATGTCTTCTCTTGCGAAAAAAAAATGAAATCAACACTCTTAGTGAGCATATCTTTTTGACTGTGCTGAAACTGTGAGCAGGGGAGAAGTCACTGATGCATGGTTTTCCTAAGAGGATAGCATTGTTGAGATTTTTCTTCCAGGGTTAAGCTTTGCTCTATTATGAATGTTGTTTTGGAGGGATTATTGAGGGACTTCAAAAGTAGGCAAAGGCACGGTTCTTCCTGCTTTTCTTGTATGACTCTTTCCACATAGAGTAGTTGGATTCCTCACAAATATTGAAGGAACTTAACCATTTTGCTTCAGGGAGTGTGTGTGTCAGGGTCAGTATCAACTACTAGCTATCCACAGCTTCTGTGGGTTTGTTTGAAGCAGCCATTGAGCCATATCGGAATTCCACCTAATATTATTAATTTTATTCAAAAAATCTAAATACTCTTTAATATATGAAGGTAGCTTAATAGCTTTTTCAACAGAAATTGTGAATTACCACACCAACATTATGTAAAAAATATCTGACAGCTGAGACGATTAGTCTACCAGGGGGTTGTAAGATATCCTTGTGGATCTTAGGTAGGCAATAAAAATATGCCATACCTGTATTAGTACATAGTAACGTTTTATTCACATCTGAATCCAACCAATACTCCAGCCTCAATCCTTTATTAATTACATTCACATATCTATCTCTAGCGTCTTGATACTGTGTGATGTCCACTATCGCAAATGTTTCTTTGTCATTCAGTAAACTCAGACACATTTTCAAATATTGATGCATAATCACAATTCGATTACCCTTACCAGAAGGCTTTATAACTAAATCATGTTGTTTACTACAAGCTACTAATTCTTGCCACTCATTTTTGGTTAAGTTATATTCCACTTCTTTAATAGTAAACATTTTTAGCATCTTTTCCAACTCAAAATCCACCATACCATGGAATGCAAGTATTCCTTCATGTCTAAATGGTGGCATAAAGTTACTTTTAGCTTGAATATTAGTAGCATCAAGTATACAATAAGCATTGCATTAATTTGATAAAGTTGACGTACATGACACATAAGATTCATCTGATTCATCGGATGACAAACTGCCATTCACAATATCACATATACTACTCACAGCTTCACTAATATATTCATTATAACACAGATTTCTTTTCTGAAAGAAATCTTTCAGATGCAACTTACGAACTAGTTGAAATAATTAAATTTTACATTGATGTAATCTAGGTACAACCGTGGGAACAAATTTAAGCCCACAACATAAAGCAGAATGCAGATATTCACTAATACTCTGTCCTGATATATTAACAATTATGTTGTGATCACATATATATCTGACATTGACCCTCTAGGGGGCTTAATACTGAGTGTAGCTGGAAAAGTTTAAGTTAAATGATGATTTAATTGTATTATATAATTATATAATTGTATTTAATCAGTGGAGGGCTGCTGGTATTTATACAAGTGTGTTTTATGACGAATTTTACTCCTTGAAGACTTGGTGCAAGCCGAGGCACTAGAGATTGTGTTTTAATAAACGGTTTGGCTGACATTGTGGTTTCTTGAACGTGTTAGACTTAAAGGGGTAACTTTGTAAGAAGGAAGCAAATTCTACTTCTACTTCCTCTTAGTCCTAAACAAAGAGAGGACACTGGTTCCATCATTTCTTGGGCCTCAGTAGTTCCAACTATATATATTTCATAAAGTTTCAAAAACTCACGTTTAAATCCATGATGCCCCTTTTACCTCAGGAGGTTTAGATGCTGTCATTAGACAGGATGGATTCCTGCTGCCACATTAGTATTTGGGAATGTCATTGGATAAATAATTTCAGAAAGAGTCACTGTAGCAGTAAATCATATCAGTAGGGTTTATCAAGCTTTTATTTTCCATGGTCCAGCCAATAATTGCCTGTGAAGACCAATATTAGCTTTACATCTGCCAAGTACTGGCATAGGTGGCTCAGGAATCCCATACATAAGGATTGTCATGTTCTTCTCACTATCTGAATGTCACTGATCCTGGTGTATTGGCTTGTACAAGTGATCATTTGCAATATTGTTCATGTTATTTCTTAAAGAAAGTCAGAAATCTTCTCAGCAATTCACGTAGTATTATATCTTGTGTCAGAAATCTGTCAGCAAGTGCACTTATGGTAGGCAAAGAGCGCATGAAGACGATCACATCTAGTGCATGCTTTGTTTAATGCTGTGCATAAGAGTCTATTGAAATATGTTTCAAATTGAACAAGAATGCCAGGATAGGATTTCAGGAAGTGCTGTCATCCTACCTGAGAAAAAACTATAGTCTGTTGAGAGAAAATATTAAGAAAAATAAAATTTCTAAGCACAAAGAGAAAAGTCAGAAAATATATCAAGAGAAGGGGACAGTGCACTTTCCAAGATGCCCGCATCCTCATTAACATTCTCAGTGTGAAAAAAGAAACCGAAGACAAGGGCCAGGAACTCATGTTACTTTTAGTAAATTCTGTTACTGTTTAGAAAGTACACTGCCTGGATGCCAGCAAAGAAGAAACTAAATCAACTAGCAAAGGTGAAGAGAAAACACTAATTAGGAAGAATCCTGCAGCTGTTCAGCAAAAACAGTTCAAGCTCCAGCTTTGGTGCAAGACATGGCTTCCAGTAATCTAGATGAAAACATAACTCAAATGTGCTTTGAGTTGATTAAAATAAATGAAACACTGAAGGAGCATATCAACTCAAATAACAAAAGGCTGTAAAAAAATAGAAGAAGCTTTAAACAGATATTCAAATGAGCTGATAAAACTGCAAAAATCAGAGATTAAAATGAAGAAAAGGCTGGCCAAGTATGAGACTGTTCAAGAACAGATCTTTCAAAAAAGGTAGAATTAGAGGACACTGCACATAAGGAAAAATATGAGATTTTCTGCTATACCAGAGAAACTAGAATGAACAGACTATACTAATTCTATGATGACATAAGTAAGCAACTGGACTAGTATTTCACAGCAGGAACTGTTAACTGAAAGGTGATACCATGTGTATGCTCCAAACCTGGCCATGAGAAATCAGCCAAGACCTGTGTTAGTAAAGATGCAAACCTATCAGCAGAAACAGCTGATCCAGACAAATGTGTGGCAAAAGGGCAAAGTATTAAAAGTTGGAGGCAGCAGAGGGTTTGTGGGAAATTATTATTCATTGTAGACCAAGCAGAAGAGAAACAAATTTATTCCAGCCATAGCCGGCTTTAGGCATAGGACAACTAGGCAGCTGCCTAGGGTGCCGCTCGAGCAGGGGCACTTTTCCAATAATCTGGATGGTGTAGGTAGACCTGGATGAGAGCACCAGATGGTGTGGTGGGGGTGCGGTGGAGCCCTTTTGCCTAGGGCACCAGTTGACCAAAGGCCAGTCCTGATTCCAGCAAACACGGAATGTTGAGAGGCAAGTAGGAGAGTCAAGCTGCTGTATCCATCTGCCTTCAGACTATTTTTTCAAGGTGGATCACAACTACTTTTTGGATGTAGAACAGGCTAGGGAGGAAATACAAAAGTATGTTCAAGAAAAAAATGAGCCATTAAGCAGAAGGGGACTCTGCAACATTTTTCTGATGATAAAGCACACAGAGAGACTTTGCCACTGAAACCTTTTCCACTGTTCTGAAGTAAGATGTTTGAGTGACAGAAAAAAGCACAGGAGTTGACCAGAAGAATTAGGAGTACCTTGGAAATGAAGCAGAATTATTTTGAGTTGGGAGATGGGGACAAACAGGAAGACCAGCAACATGGAAATTAGTGAGTAAATGTGAGACTGCAAAGCATCAATTGCATTTGTGAAATATGTCTGTGTAAGGTGGAAAGAGTGACTTTTGTTGACCTTGTTAAACTTATGGGGGATTGAAAAGCTTTTTACTCACTTCATGTCATTAATGTTTGAAAGGGCACTGAGGGGAGGGGAAGAAGATGGAAAAGGGTAACTATAAGACAATTTCTTTTCTTAACAGTATTTCTGTGAATCTTTTCACAATATAAATTGCTGTTCTTGCATGTGATAAAGTTACCGCAGTAAACATATGTCCTTTTATCCTCCTCCTCCTTCTTCAGTCTGTTTTTTTTTTTTTTTGCTTTTTTTTTTTTTTGTTTTTGTTTTTTTTTTTTGTATTGAGAAATGTAAGCATTACAGTGAAAAGGAGAATAAAATCTAGACAAAAACATGTTTAAATTAATAGAGTGTAGTCTTGGGTTGTTAAGGTGGGGGATGGGGTGCAGAAATACAAAGATCATAATGTATAGAGAGCTGGTAGGTAAATGTCTGGACTAACACCCTTGACTTAATCTAATAACACATTTTAAGTGGAAATGAGTAGATATGAAAACACAGAATGTAATGAAAAGTTTTCCTTTAGCAGTAAATGTTTCAGATTGTTTTTCAGGCTGCAACAGAGGATTACATTTTTTCTGTTATGCTTCCATGGAGACGAGCTGATAAAAGCCAGAACAGTGGTTTCATTAAGACTAAAAGTTAATGTTTTCTGAAGGCATGCAAGTTAGTATCCCATCCGGGAGGGGAATAAAGATAAAAACTTTACCCCTCTCTCCCTCACCAAAGGACCAATCACAATACCAGTAGATTGCCAGGCACCCAGTATTACTGCTGCACAGGTTAAAACAGCACTGTCCAAGGCCAAGAATACAGCCTCTATGGGACCTGACAATATCCTTGGCTGTGTTCTACATGAACTACTACAGAGTGAACTGGCACCTCACCTGTGTGCCCTGTTCAATCACAGCCTCACCTCAGGCTTTGTCCCTGACAAATGGCGCACTGCTACAGTCATCCCTCTCCACAAAGGAGGAGTGACTACAGACCCTGGGATCTATCGCCCCATTAGCCTGAGAAGTCTGATATGCAAAGCTATGGAACGCATCATCATGGACCTAATAAACAAAGATATAGGGAAGCTCCAAACTCTGGATCCCACACAGTTTGGTTTGGTGAAGGGTAGATCATGGCTGCTCAACCTGGTCGACTTCTTTGAATCAGTCACCAGAGCTGTGGATGAAGGCAAGGTGGTTCATACAGCCTACCTTGATCTGGCCAAGGCCTTTGATACCATTCCCCACTCAGGAATCATAGAAAAACTCACTAAACTAGGCATCAACCCCTGTATCACTAGGTGGGTTGCAAATTGGCTTACAGATAGAACCCACAGTGTGAAAGTAGCTGACTCCAAGTCAGACTGTCCACCAGTCATGAGTGGAGTCCCACAGGGTTCGGTCCTGGGTCCTCTCCTGTTTGATGTCTACTTCTCTGAAGTCCAGGCCAACACAAAGGGACTCTGGCTGACAAAGTTTGCAAACGATTGCAAGTTGGGAGCCATAACTAACTCCCCAAATGATGTTGACATCCTACAGAAAGGCCTCACTGAGACCAATGACTGGTGTCAGAACCATGGCCTTAAGCTCAATGCCAAAAAAGTGTGTCATCATCCCCTTGGGAAAAACCCGGTTCCCATGAATTACCACATTGATGGTCATCCACTGAACACAGAAGGCGTCATAAGAGATCTGCTGTCAACCTCTCTTTTGACCACCACATTGCCACTGTGGTCAGAAAGCCCTTCTATGTGGTACATCTCATTACTAAGGGTTTTGCATCCAGGAAGAAAGAGGTCATTATCTCCCTCTATTCTTCCATCATTAGGGCAATCATGGAGTACAATACCCCATTTGGCATGTACCTCACTAGACACCTACAACAACTGGAGGCCACAAAAATACCTCACAAAGAGGATCTTAGACCTTAAACACTTGTCCTATATGGATAGACTCAAAAAACTCCAACTATTCTCTATCTCATATCACCTACTTAGAGGTGACCTCTGCTTGACTTACAAAGACATGTTTGACCCAGCTCTGTTAGAAATGCTACATCTAAAGAAATACCAATCCCTCCATGCCACACGCTCCAGAGACCTCAAACCTCATTATCACAATCAACAGAACATGCTGGAAGGACAGGTTCATAACCCAGAGACTGCCCATCCTATGAAATAGACTTCCCATACATGTCAAACAGACAACCTCACTGGCCCTCTTCAAGAGAAATCTTGATGAGTAGATGGGAAATAGAAAATTCACCCCAGAGATCACTCCAGTGTCTCTACTTGACAGAGGCACTGGGAACTAAGGTCAGGTGGCACGATGCCAGGTTAATCCTATGGGCTAGGCTTGTAAAGGCTCCAAGGCCATTAGCCTAGTACACACCTATGACCCTATGAACAGACACCAATTAGTGTAAGTAGAAGCAAAGGCAATAGCATGCATCTTAGCTAGGATAGCCTCAATTTCAGGATAATTAAAGCCTGTATTTGCATCAGTCTATTTGGGAAAAATGTTCTTATTAAGAGGGTTAAATGTCTTTATTTGAATATGTACTTAGTTTTGTGTTCCTATATTAAGTTAGCATGGCCAGGTTAAAACATTATACTTTTATAAAGTGGTGATCATTTTTGCAACTCTCAATTGCTTCCTCAAACCATAAAAGAACAACATTAAAAATGCAGCTTTATATACTTGCAACATTTAACAGAGTATCCAATAAACAACAATGACGAATTAATAATCAATCTAAAATTTAACTCTGTATAATTACAGGTCTTAATTTTCTAACCTACCAATCATATAGCATTATACAAAAATTGTCCTATTAAAATAAAGATCTAGATTTTATCAGCTAATCAAAAAACATCAGTCAAAATAATGCTGTAAAAGCAACATATTCCTTTTAAAACACTATTTTTAAGCAACTTAGCTTAAAATATGCCTTTCATATTTATATACATAAAATGCTAATTATAAATCTACTCAGATTGTGTATTTCAAAGTATCGGGACTCATCCAAAAACATATACAAATATATTCTATGTGTATGGTAATGGAATGTACTACTAACAGTGATCCCTTTCAAACTATTAGAGCACCTTTATATTTTAAAATATTTTAACATTTGTAGCTGCCTTTGTAGTAATGGCCTTATAATTACACCTAGAACAGCTCTCTTCTCATCAAGACCAAAAACAATTTCAGCAAATATCTACATCAAAGGTCTGAAGGCAGCTTGTTACTGTTTAAAACCAATGGCACAGGGTCTATCTCTATGGTAAAATTATCAGGGAAACACTTCAAACTAGCTCTTGATAAAATCACATCCTTTTTAAATATTTTCATTCACTACCATACTCATATCCAACTCTTTCAACTAATAATGGCATAAACTTATATTAAATATCTTGTGATCAGTAGGAGCTGATTCTTCGTATTTAACTAATTGCAATGCTAACAACGCAATTGGATAAAATACTTAATATCAGCTTACTACTGGTTCTAATGTATTCCACAAAAAAATGCCTTTTCAGCCTGATCAGTTCAATGACCCGGGGACTTTTTATGTGGTGAAATTATCCAAAGAGCATTTCAACTAACTTTTGAAGATATCAAATCTTTTTAAAATATTTTCGCTCACCACCATAATCCTAACCAACTTTTGCAACTAGTAGTGACATAACTAGTAGTGGGTGTCTCGTAGCCAATGAACACTAATTCTTCATTTATTTAACCAGTTGCAATGATAACCACTTGATTGGATAAAATATTTAGTATCAGCTTTCTATTCGTTCGGATATATATTCGATTAAAATGTACCTTTTCAGGGAATCATCCTATCAAAAAAAAAAAAAAAACAGGCTGAGCCCATTTTATTTGAAACTACAATCATAAACAGAAATATATCCAGTTCCGATGACAGCAATGCAATTGAATAAAAAGCTTAGTATCAGCTTTATACTGGTTTTAATACATATTCCAATGAAATATACCTTTTCAGGGAACCAGTTATCAGAAAAGAACAGTGGCCGAGCACATAGAGACAATGTGTTCTCATTTAATCTAATCTTGGAAGGGACTAAATCAAAACCGAGGCAACTCCAAAGCAGTACCTGCTTGCAGATGCCTCACATATCTAAAAATTGTCCATTCTTAAACTGCTAAAACAGTCAAATGGCTGATCAACAAAAAAAGAGATGTAACCAGTGCTATTTGGTTATTAGATATGTAACCTTGAATTATCTAGCCATTGAACGCTGATGTTGGATGTTATTTTAAAATTATATTTTGAAATGTTTGATAAGGAGTTCTTAGATGTTACATGGCTGTTTGATATCACTAAGCATTTTTGACAAGCTTTTTTGTTGATTGGCCATTTGTTTTAGCAGTTTAAGAATGGACAATCTTCAGATATCTGAGGCATTTGCAAGCAGGAAACTGCTTTGTAGTTGCCTCGGTTTTGATTTAGTCCCTTCTAAGACTGCTATTTATAATGAAAAGAGAGCACGTCTCTATGAGTTTGGCCAGATGGCTCATTACAGGTCTACTAATACAGGTGGCTTCCCCTACTTTGACTGAGTGGGTTTTATCAGTGATCCAGTTAGCTACCCAATGGGTAACATATGGGTTGATGGCTAGCTGGGAGAGTTTATCTATTATGTCCGAGTGAGGAATAGTGTCAAAGGATTTGGCTAGGTCAAGGTAGGCGGTTTGCACCATCTTCCCCTTGTCCATGGCTTTGCTGACTGTTTCAAAGAAGTCGACCAAGTTTAACAGGGATGATCTCCCTTTGACAAAACCAAACTGTGTGGGGTCAAGCGTTTGGAGGTTGCCAATGTCATTATTTCTAAGGTCCATGATAATGCATTCCATGGCCTTGCAAATCAGGCTAGTTAGGCTGATGGGCCTATAATTGCCTGGGTCAGTGGACATGCCACCTTTGTGTAGAAGGATGACAGTAGCTGTCTTCCATTCAGCTGGGATGAAGCCGGTGCTCAGGCTTTTGTTGAATAGGATGTCTAATGGAGCTGAGAGCTCATGCCTGAGTTCATGTAGAATACAGCCAGGGATGTTATCAGGTCCCATGGAGACTGCATTTTTTGCCTTTAAGAGGGCATTAAGGACCTGCTGTCTGGTGATGAGGGGAGGGGGGCAGGTGCTGAGGATGTCCTGGCTTACTGATGGGGGGACAGGTGGGTGAAGTTTTCATTGAACCTGTCTGCCAGCAGGTTGGCTATATCTATGGCGTTTGTGTATGTGGTGTTATTGACCATCAGTTCAGAGCAGATTTGTATGTTGCCTTTGAGATTGCGGACATATGTGAAGAAGGCCTTGTGATTTTCCTTGGTGGATGTGGCCAATGTGGACTCAAAGTTAGCCTTAGAGGATTTCACCAGTGACCTTATTTGCTTGTTCAGACAAAGGAGAGATTTCACCAGTGACCTTACTTGCTTGTTCAGACAAAGGAGAGATTGCTTCCAACTTGACACCTGCTCCTTCTTGGCCCTGGACAGCAATTTTTTCCTTCTGTTGTAGAGTTTGTTTATTGCTGCTGTCCACCAGACAAGTTAACTCTTCCCTTGAGGAAGATGATTTGGTCAGGTATTGCTGGGTCCATATAGCCTTATAGGTACTCATATTTTTTTTGGTGTAGGCTTAAAAATTAGTGCTAATTCCAACTGAAGGGATGGTGGTTGTGAAGCTGCTTATACCTGCTCTGAGGAGATTGTAGTCAGCTTTGGAAAAGTTTTTTCGTTTGACCCTGATGGGGGGAGGGGGCAGGGAAGATGGTGACTTCAAAAGTGATTGCTTTATGGTTGGATCTTACCAAGGAGGATGACACTCTAGGAGTTCTACAGTAGCCACTCATGTTGGTTAGAACCAGGTCCAGGATATTTTCACCTCTCGTAGGGGTGTTGACCAGCTGATCCAATGCAGTGGCATTGACGAAGTTGAGGAATCTCTGGGCATTCATGTTTGGGCAAGAATAGGTCTTTCACCCTATGGTTGGATAGTCAAAGTCACCCAGGATCAGGGTAGAGGGCTGAACCTTGATGGATTCAAGTAAGTCCAGATAAGTGGAGTGGGCATCCTGAGTCATGGTTGGGGGTCTGTAACTAGCTATGATTTGAATAGTTGCTTTGTCAACAGTTAACTGCACTGCTCAGGGCATCACTTCAGGGTGAGTTTACATATTATTCCCCTAAATACAAAAACTGGGCTAGGCTAGACAGAATTTACATTTCACAGGAACGTGTGCATTTAATTGAAGGTCTTGATGGTCACCCAATAACTATTCAGATCATGTGCCAATAATAACAAAAATAAAAACACAGTGTAATGAAATAAAAATGAGGCACTGGCACATTCTCATACATCTGTTGAGAAGAGAGGAAATTAAGGAATGGAGAGGGGAAATTATTTAGGAGCTATTTCAGAAGATAGAAATTTCTTAAAATATAGTTAGGGAGTGGGATAAAATGAAAGTGGAGTTTAAAAATAGGGTAGAAATAAAAGAGAGAGATGCATGGTTAAGAAGTAACAAGAATTATTTAGAAGGACTGACAAATGTTAAAGTATTGCAAAACAGTGTAAATTCCCCAGAACAAGAAGAGGAGCAACTGAGAATGCTAAACAGAAAATAAAGGATTACATGGATAATATGCATGAGTTTTAAAAAGATTGTTGTTAAGCAACTGTTTTTTGACAACTCTAGAGCACAAAAACTTTTAGCACAACAACTCAGGCAACAGAAAGTAGAAAGGGCTGTTGCCAAGCTTAGGAGGCCTATAACAAGGAAGATAACGAGAGATCCTATAGAAGTATTAGAAATATTTCAGAAATTCTATGAAAGTCTGTATAAAGGAGAGAAATATAGAAATTAAGAAAAGATACAAATGGAAATGTTTATGGAAGAACTAAGTATGCCAAAGTTAGAGGTAGAGGAGGCTCAATTACTAACAGGCAGGATAGGAGGAGTTGAAACAAAAATGGTGATGTATAACCAATCTACAGGTAAGTCCTTAGGAATAGATGGTATTCCTTTGGATGTTTAGAAGCTAGGAGGAAAAACTGATAAAGATCTGGCAAGTTTTGTTTAACAGTATTTTAAGAAGATGAGAAGTAAAAACATCCTGGAAGAAAGCAGCGGTAGCTGTAATACCTGAAGATGGTAAAGGTCCATCAGATCCAGCTTCATACAGGCCCATTTCAATTCTAAACCATGATTATAAAGTGTTTATGTCTATAATGGCAAAAAGCATGTCAAAATTGATAGATATGGATCTGTGTTGTTTTGTGGAGCAGGGGCAAACATCTGACAACATTAACAGAAAATTGATGATCCAGAGAGAAAGCGAATGTAAAAAAAATACCACCATTTTTGGTGGGTCTTGATGCAGAGAAAGCAATTGACAGAGTAAGTTTTGTCTTTATTTTCAGGGTAATGGAAGCATTTGCATCCCCTGGTAAAATTATAAGGTTGATTAGGAGGATATATGAGGGGTCAGAGGTGAAATTGGGTTCCTCCCTGATGATTTCTGCTTGAGCAGAGGAACCATACAGGGATATCCTCTTTCTAATTTGTTATATGCATCATATTTAGAGCCATTGGCAAAGAAAATAAGGGACTCAGAAATTCAAGGCTATAATTGGCATTTTATACCTGATAAAACCAGAAAAGGCCATTTCAGCGTTATGGAATATTTTGAGACACTTTTAGATCTTTTTGGAATGCAAAATTAATGAAGATAAAACAAAGGCAATAGTGGTAAATTATGTATCCACACACAAACTGATTCAGTAATATCCATATTTCGGGCTACATGATAAAATTAAGTATTTAGGAGTGTGAGTTAAAAATGATTCTGATGTGATGGCTAAGGATATGTTGGAAGAGACTAAACAAAATATAATGCAAAAACTGAGAAATTTGAAGCTTTGTTATATGAATATGGATAGTAAAATACAAGCAGTTAAAATGTTTTTAGTCCCTTCAGTCTTATACACAGGTCAGGCATGTTTTATCAATGAGAGGAGAAGTTGTTGACAGCAATTAAGAGCTGAAGGATTTTATCTAGGAGGAGAAGACAGCAAGCATCAAGTGGGATAAGCTGATTCTTCCAACAGAACAAGGTGGATTGGGATTTCCTGATTTGAAGAGGTATTTCAGAGCTACATAGTTAAATATCCTATACATAGCACAAGCTGAAACATATAATTCAAAGTGGAAAGGGATTGTGATGAAACGGGGGGGGCTCAAGAAATAAGATGAGATTGAGATTTTGGATGCAGACTTTTAATGAAAATAACAATAATCATACAGAATATTATATTCATAAAGTAACAAAAAGTGTTCTAAGAACTAAGCCAACAAGGACATGGAGAAAGGAGGTTCTGCCAGTAGGGATGAATGAAAATAGGGATGCAGACAATGGGCAAGAGGGGGCTGGAATTTATTGGAGAAAAGTGGCAAAGGAACCAAGGTATTGGAAGCAAACAACTAGAAAGGGAAAGGTAATAGAATGGAATGATGCCAATAATTTATTTGGACTGCAGGTTAGAGATTGTCTTCCCTATCATGGACTGATATCACAGTATAAGCAAAGAAAAAGAAATAGGTTGTCCTAAATGAAGGATCAAGAGTTTTCAGTAGAATCTGGAAGAGAAGCCACTGTTAAAAAAGGAATAATTAGTAGAGCATACAAATTACTGCATGATAACTATAAGAATTAGTCAGAGGAGGTTAGAAAGGATTGGGAAGAGAGAGATTGGATAAGCAATTCACAAAGAAACAATGGGGGATACATGTTTGTCTCCCAAATATACAACAAAATCTAGAAGATTTAGAAGTTTTGTTTGGAAATGTAGATATTTTTGTACCCCAAATAGACTCCAGAGAACTTTTCCTGAGGTAGACAACAAATATCGGAGGTGTGAAGGGGAATAAAGAGATAATTAGGAACATATTTTCTGGGAGTATAATGAGTTGGCAGACTGTAAAAATTCCCTGCAGACTACTCTATCAGAGATACTGGGTGAGCAAATTGGTGTAACTAGGGAAATTATTTTTCTGAATTATGATACAGAATTAGAATTGCCTAGACGGGGTGTATATTAAAACATCAAAAACCCAAGTCAGTGAATGCTTGTTTACCAACCAATAAGCAGGAAACTGTCATTTCCGTAAACGGACACTACAGCAAATTTTTCCCTAGGGGAAAAAAATTGCTTAGCTGTTGTCATGAATTTGCCCCTTTACCCACCGTAGTGCAATCTCGGAGTTGGTATATTTAGTTTGGAGGGGTGGGGAGAACAGCCCCTCACATTGGGGGTTGTGGAGGGCAAAGCCCCCCACTTTGATAGGTGTGGAATACTATTTTGTTTCTGCTTGGACAAGTGATTTTTTTTTCCCGTAGAAAAAAATTTGCTAAAGTGGCATTTCACAGAGATGACAATTTGCTGTTTATTGGTCGGCGAACAGATGTTTGCTAACTTGGGTTTTCAATGTGGTAATTTAGACCTGCCTAGACATAGTAAGGCCTTGCTTAGTCTAACTATGGTGGCTGCCAAAAAAGCAAATAATAGAAAATGTAAATCAAAGTCTAAACCAACTGTACTAGAAGTAGTGAGTATAGTAAGACAGGTAAAACAACTGGAATTGGAATCTTTAGAAAAGGGTAGGAGCAAATTACATAGGAAAAATGGGAACTGTGGGAACAGTAGATACAGGGGAAGAATGGGGTTTAAAAGAAGGCAGGATTTGACTGAGCTATGTAATGTTTGACAGTAATTGGGTAGATTATAAGTGATGTATAATGTTTACAACAAGAATTGTGTCAGTATGGCCTGTGATGTAAAATGCTTGTAAATGAGACTGTCAATATGGTTTGTTTTCATTTATTTAAATGCACGATTGACTATGTGATAAATGATAATTTAATAAAGATGTTTCTTGCTTAAAAAAGCCATAATTTGTTGCCACCTTTTCTATTTCTTACCTTCTTTATCTTTCATTTCTATCATTATATTACCATATTCCTTCACTATCTTGCGTAAATATGGTGAAGCTTCTATTTTAGCATATACCTGGTTTTCTTTTTTCTTTCTTTATTTTAACAAAATGATGACCATCTTTATATTTTCTTTTAAAAGAAATCCAGCATTAAGACCAATTAACATAAAATGCTTTCATAGTACTATGATCCTTCCATAAGTGCTCAATATCTTTCTTTCCTTTTTCATTCAATTCCTTTTCATTTATTCTTTTAATACCTTTCCTATCTTTATATACTCTTTATTATGGTATATTTCCAACCATATTTCCAAATGATCTGAGAAACCTGTTGCAATAGCTTATTCTTCCTTTATACATATTCCTTCTGATACCAAAAATAATCTATTTCAGATTTTAAAGTACATCTCCTTTAAGTCCATCCCCGGGATTCATGAAGCTCAGCGCAAGGCCGGCGTAAGGCCTGTGCCAGCCGTGCAGCGTATATATGGTGTAGTAGCGCCATATGCATATTAATGAAGGTGCGCTGCCACCACATCCACGTGCATAGGAAATGTGCGCGAGTGCATGGGGCATTACTAAGCTGCGCCCAGAGGCGTGTCAATGTCGACCGTCGATGAGCAACCTAAACTGCTGAATATTATAGTCTGCCTGCAATAGTAATCGCACCTATCAGTGTCCGTGGATAATGAAACATATGCAAAGCATGCAAGACAGTTCCCGGCCACACAAAATTGAGAACCAAACAGAAATGCACGCAACACAATATGAGTTTCCGTCCATGGAACAAATGATATTTAAAATCATGTGTCCGTAATGTACTGCACTGTAAGTAGTTATACACAGTGGAAGTGAAGCGCATCATGTCAGTGTGCCGCCAATACACACGTCTAGCCCCATGGGCAGGGTCACCAGCAGTCCCACAGTGATAGTGATAGTACACAGCTGGGCAGTTGTGGCCATATAACAACCATAAAGAAACCTGACAGTCCATATTGTATACCAAACTCACACAGACATATGAATATTAAGATGTGCTATACACATGAACAGGAACGTAACCGGCACATACACATAGGATGGTATATGCGGAACCGGGACATCCAAATGCAGAACCCATGCATGCAAATGCAATACGCAACATCCCCTGTATAGCACATAACCCGCACCCATGTCCGAATGTCCACCAAATCCAGCTACCAGCCTTGCGCAGCCGTACACCTACACATAGCGAGTATTACCCATATGTAGTACGAAGTTATCGCCCTAGGCAGTGTTAGGATTGCAAACATGTATCCCACGTTTGTAAACATCCCATCACAGTTACGTAAATTCAAATGCCCACACGTTCATGTATTGGCAAAATGTGTGTACATCCCGCTTGCGATAAGTAACCTGTTGAAACATCAGAGTTGTTTACACGCTACGGTGTCTAGTACTGTACACATCTGGACAAAACATGTATGTGTAGTCACGGTACTGTTCAATTTCTAGACGGACATGCAAAACATACTACGCAGGATGGAACACCTGTCCACCATGCAGGTCTCCCCACTAGGGTTGCCACCTGTTCAGATGCCCAAGGTGGGACATCTTTTGTAGAAATGTGAGAATTTGCAGGATAAAACATACCCCCGGCCAGTGCAAAGGACAGAATTACACTTGTTTGCCAAAACAAAAGCTTATTTCGTAGCATTTGAATTGCTTATGCTATTTAATATAATAGTTATGTGTTACAGATACAAAATAACTGTATTATGCAACTATTAAAGAAAATAAGAAATATATTTTGTCTTAAAATCACAAAACATTTGCCATGTCTTAGGTTTTGTCGCAGGACACAACTGTCCAAAGTGGGACTTCCCCTCGCAAAGAGGGACAGGTGGTAACCCTACTCCCCACTGAATTATCGACAGTATATATTCAACTCAATCACATACCGACACCACCTCTCAACCTATTACAGCAACAAAATGTGGACAAAGCCTAAAATGATGGGTGGACAAATAGGGACAGATGTAAATACTGCTCCCACAAACTTCGAAAGTTCACAGAATAATAGTATGTACATTAGCATGAAATGTTGTGAAGGATGTGGGGTAGTCCCCGAGTATTACAGAGGTCCATACATTTTTACAGTAACAAACCTTCACATTTGTTTACTATACTACTGCATACCTGTAGTTAATTCATAGTTAATTCATGTCCAAAATAATAAACCTCGTAGGAATGAATACAGGAAATAGTCAAATGTGAATGGGAACACCACTCACCGTGGATTATGTATTGTAACCACTCCCACCCATATTATGTATTGCCAACATTATAAGCTGCTGACAGGTGCCCAAACACCTGTGTCTGCAAACACAGGTAAAATGTATAAAATGGACAAACCCTGTCTATGTGCTTTGTCTGACATTTGAACATGGTCAGGGCAGTACTGTTCACCAGGCGGACAAGCCTAAACCCAGATCACCACATGAACACCCTGATAATTAAAGACTTGTATGTGTCAGGACTATAAGCCTTGGTGTTCTGAATATCCCTAAAGTGATTAAATATGCAGCTTGGGTCCAGAGCAGTAGGGAATAGGGAATGTGTAATATGTAGTGCCGCATTTTTCCCAGCAGGAGAATGGATGCCTGTGTCGTAAGTGAAGCGGTGAGGCATATGTTAATGTAGCTATGTATTATGGGTATGCATATAAATGAGTCAGAACACCAAAAGTATAGTGGTTACAGCATTTGGACAAAGTGAATGCAGTCCCGGTTCAACTACGACTACAGCACATATAATGTTAAAGTGTAATGAATGCGTCTGTGCTGTACAGACATTTAAATATGTAAAGGTGAACGTGTGTTTCGCATATGTCCGTTAACCAGATTACAGATATTTTACTGGTACTGTCACAAGTAATAAAGCCCACGTAAGCACAAAGACTTAGTAAACATATGTAACCCACAATAAGGATATGCAAGTGCGCCTGTGCGTAACCCACAATAAGGAAATGCAAGTGCGCCTGCGCGTGTGTAATCCGCTCACAGCATAGCAAATGAATGCCGTTTTCTACACGTAATGTCTATATATGGATATATACATTTGTGTATAGGTATATATCCACAGACTTAAACTAAATAAATATATGAAATAAAGACTGTGCAGACATATATATATATATATATATATATATATATATATATATATATGTATATACACAAACACATACAACATTAATTGATATATACATAACAAACATATAAACAAATGTCCTCGTATATATAACACATGTACATAAATAGGTTACATCATAGCTAGTATGGATAGACATACAGACATGCAATTAAGGTAAATACACTGCTGCTTTCAAAACTATTGCCCGGAAAGTACCAGTGTGCCAGATCTGCAAGTCCTACTCTTTAAACATGGATATAGGTGTCCTTTGCAGGACCCCAAAAATTGTGAATCTATACAGGCACCGTTCTGTAATGATTGCTGCAAAGAAGTGTCATCCGCAACTACAATATAGCTGTACATGCAACAGTAGCTTGTGCAAGTGTAATAACACATGGGTGGACAGAATGTATGACATATGTCCCGATACGCGGAGAGTGGATAGTGCCTAGAAGTGTCTTCATACTTTATTATCGCTCACATTAAATATGTGTTATGACTACTGTGGAGGGGTGTCAGGTCTGGGAATCATGGGTATGCAATAATGGGCCTAGGTGCCTAGGTGTTGTTTGGCACAGATTTATGAGGTCCGCCCCATGGGAGTGATTAATATTCCTATGTGGGTATAGCAGACGCCTATATCTTCCAAAAATGAAGAACCCATCTACTGGATATTGTGTAAACTATTGGGGGAAGACGTAGGGACTTTTATCAGTGTCTTGTAAGCGATTATCATGGACGTACATGCGTACGACTAAGATGGTAACCATACCTCTCAACCCTTCAGAATAAGACATCTGGACAAAGGCATTTTAAAATAAGTACAAATAGGGAATATTTAAAATATTCCTCTTGCAAAGTCAGAACGTTGATAGAATAATGGATCATTCATTAGTATGAATGTTTTGAGGGTTATTCATTATAAACTACTAATGTCTGTCATTATTGTCTAACCCCACAATCCCTAATGACTTGCCACTAAATTACCAGAAAGGCACAATATTATTAAAAAAGGAACACAATTATAAGTCTAAGTTCGGGACATTTACCCAAAATGTGTACAGTTGAGAGGTATGAAGGTAACCCTGACCTAAATAAATGTACAGAACTAGTGAGATTAGGTGGACAGGTGTGAAGAAAGACGTGATGACAAATGACAAAACATGTATAAGTCAAAAGCATGTACCTCGATAAATGTGATGAATACTTATGCCCTGTGATAGTCAATGTGGAAGGTTAATAGAAACAACATAAATGTGTCCCTCAAAGTGTTATGCAGTGTCCTCGATACAGTGTTCAGTCTCCCACACTCGCATGTGAGTTCTGCCACTGATGGAAAGCGCAAATACCGGCGAACACATAAGGTAGATGATAGCAGAATATGTTTTGATTAGCACCTGTTGGCTTTTGTGAGGACCACAACACTCTGGGCGGGTGTGTCCTACAAAAGGAATGTAATGGCATCTGGCCTGTGATTTCTTCATATATTGTGTGTAGTGGTGTAATAAAATGACATATCTTGTATCAGAAACAGATACATGTTATAGGAAACAGTATTATCGACTATACTACTACAAGACAAATCTGAAGGTATGAAAAGTGCTGAAGTAGTCAGTTTAGTATTGACCGCAGGTATGTGTTGACTTGTCAAATGTCACAGCTGTACATATAGTTCCTATAGGGCTGTCACCTCTACAAATGATGAAAGTGGGAGCTGCTCTGTAGAAATGACAGACGTAGCAGGTCAAAACATACCTACAGCCATGCTTACTCCACAAATAGACATATTAGCACACAGCAAAGCTTAGGCCAGGATTCACGAAGCCTTGGCCGGTGTGTACGAGTAGAGTAAGAGTAGAGCAAGGCAAGATGTCTGCCGAGCTATTCAGCAATATCCTGTAGGGGCGTGTAACACAACCCCTAAAACGAACGTTGCACAGACAATGTTAGGATATGCAAATGATGTAAAATTTGCGATACATGAAACAGTAAGCTGTCCGTGCAAGAGTAGAGTTATGTGCAGACATGTACACGGATGTTAACCGAGTAATGTTCTGCAAGTAGCTAAACGGAGCAATGTCATCTGCAAATAAAGGATGGATTTAGTTGAAGAAGCATGCCAATGGCCAAATATAAGGCCAGTGGCATGTTTTTCCATTGGAAATTAATAAAACTCTAGTTGTCCTACCCCGATCTCCGGTGTTTAAGCGTAGCGCAGTGGCGCGTACAAAGCAAGACAAATATGTAAAATATACATACAAATTGTAATGTCAGTTAAAAGTTAGTTCACCATGCAGGTGAATGGCAAGCTGAAGACAACATGGCTACTGAGTAGTGGTTGCTATGTGTGGAAGCGCATTCTCAGAGATGTAACCAAGCAGTAGGCAATCCTATGCAATTGAGGCAGAGGATAGTGAAGCACAATATGTCATGCCATATGGGCCAAGCCTCTACAGTGTAAGAGTAGGTTAAGGGGACTATCAGCGTAGAAGATAGGTGACATCATGAGTGTGTATGTATAAAACACTGTAATCTTATTGGAGCAGTGTGTCACATATGTTTGCTGTCAGTGACTCATCAGTGGAAGAGGCGTGTTATGATTTATCCTAGGTAACGTCAGGAAACTGACGGTGTACGCCATGGATATCACTGAAGTTTCTTGCAAACCTGCTGAAGTGTGTGCGCGCCTGTAAGCCCGAGTAAGCATGTGTGCACGCATGTCTGCCCGTGTGCGCGCGCTGAAGAATGAGTAAGCTAGTGTAAGATTGTTGAAGCCCGTGTAATGTCGTGTAAGCCAGTGTAAGTGTTTGTACGCAGGT
Source organism: Protopterus annectens (assembly GCF_019279795.1). Lineage (NCBI taxonomy): Eukaryota > Metazoa > Chordata > Ceratodontiformes > Protopteridae > Protopterus > Protopterus annectens. The sequence goes on from NC_056729.1 coordinate 943,702,906, forward strand.
ATAAGCCTGTGTGCACGTGTGGAAGCGGATGTGCACTACACTGTGCTCCTATGCGCGGCGCCGCTCACTGTGGACACAGACAGTGAAAAGGAAGGTAAACAAATAGCAGTAAGTTAACCAAGGAGAACTACCACAGCTAGCAGGTGAAAACAATCAGACTGAGTATATTACACAGCCAGTACAGTAGGCCAGCACAGCACGTACAACTCTACAAACAGCATTCCACCATGTTTTCTCAGACACACTGCAACACTGTAGTATACTAAGAGAAGTGAAAACTGTAAAAGCTTAACTGAGACAACATAATGTTAGGGGCTGCCATTGCTATTATACGTCAACATATGCAACATGTGGAGGGTTGTGCCAATGTGAATGCTGCTCAGCAACACACAGTGAGCAGACGGAGAAGAGTGTGCAGGCACAGGGTAACCTACCAGGGGCTACATGAGCTGGAGACAGTAGAGCACTATAGAGTGGACAGAGACCTCCTGCAGAAGATTGTGGAGCTGTGCAGGCTATGTCTCACACACAGAACTAACAAAGGGAAACCTGTCCCAGTGGAAACCAAGGTATGTGTTGCCCTAAGGATACCAGCATCAGGTACCTTCCAGAGATCAACTGGTGATATGATGTGGATTTCACAAACGTCAGCATCCAGGGTACTGCACCAATTCATGAATGCCATGTCAGCACATGTCAGTGATCATGTATATATCCCCAATTCTCGTGAGGTATTGGGCAGCAATATGTGTCTTTTCCACACAATAGTGGAATACCCTGAGTACTGTGTGCAGTACACTGCACGCACATATGCATCAAACACCAGCCAGTGAGTGTGGTAGGGCCTACATCATCCACAAGGTCTTCCCCTCCATGAAGTGGCGGTTTGTGTATGATGGCCAGCCCATAATACTGAATGTGTGTGCTGGATGCCATGGAAGCTGCGATGCTTCCTATATGTGGCATCTGACGCAGCTGTACAAAACATTTGGCAATGGGGACAACCCTCATGGTCACCTAGTGGGGGATGCTGGATGTGCAGTTCAACTGTGGCTGATGACACACATCAGAAATGCTCACACACATGAACAGGAATGCCATAATGAGGCACACACACAAACAGAAACTTTAATCTAGCATGTGTTTGTGTCGCTCAAGTCACAGTTCTGGTGCCTGGACACATCTGGTGGAGCATTAAAGCACTTGTCAACTACATGTACCAAAATTGTCTGTGGCCTAGGTCATCTGTGTCACACACACACATGACAGTTTATATACATAGTGTGAGTGACTGTTCATGTATGTGTATTACTGCAGAACAGTTCAAACACAGCAAAGTCTGTCAGTAATGGACATTCATCATAGTTGTATAACCACCTTGGAGGATATGCATGCAGAACTCTCATTGCTTATGTGATACAGTGATGTACTTTAAAATACCATTGTAAATGCAAATATCAAATGACAAATGACATAGCACTTGTCTATATGTACACATTGTTACCCATTATACATATTGGGGTGTAATACCTATGTGTTACTGTTGGTATAGTATGCGTAGTAAATGTGGATAACTAAACTCTTTTTAGCCTTATAGGTTTACAGCATGGGTTGGATAACACGTATCTGTCTGTATGATACCCTTGTGTAGAATAACTGTGTCATGTGCAGAATGCATTGTAGGCCACAGTATGAATTCCCAGATGTGGACAGGAATATCCCTGTTGTCTTTGCTTGTAACTAACATGGCTATATGTCAAACAGTAATGGTCCCAGCAATGTGTGGCAGTCAATGCCAGTGCATACTGGTATAGTATAGTACATGTAGGATCCACATGCTACTGTGTGTCCTACATGTGTGGGTCAGTTGTGAAGATATCATATAACAATTGGTTATTCAGACTGTTGAGGTCGTGTCTACTACCATAATGCAAAACAATCACAGATAGTAACAGTATCACCCAGAGCACTGTGTAAAACCATACCAATCACACATGTGTAGACAAGTACAGCAATATGTTCAGTATAATGCATACTGGCCACCAATAGAAACTATGAAGTGTTAACAGTGTGTAATACAGGGCATGTCACCATTCCAATGTGTCCACTATACATGTACATGCAGACAGTGCACCTTCACCATGTTCACATATAAATACATGAAAATCTGTACTACACACATCACACACGTACTGCACACTCTGAAACACATGCTGCCAATACTACACACGTCAGTCAAATGGCACATGGATGGATAATACATCTTCAGAATTAACAGTGCTGTACACTATACTACATTGATGATCATAGCTGTAATGCATCATGCCTGCTTGCATACACCTAGAAGGAAATCACACTTTGTGTTAACAACGTTTTAACATTATTACAGTGCTATGAAGCCACCCTGTGCATCAGCACCATGTTAGTCTGTACCTGCATCTGTACTTGCATCAATGTTACACATTACAAGAGGTGGCACAGGTGTCATCATATGCACAGGGTATGTAGTTTCTTTTCCAGAGCCTGTTATTGAGCCATCCAATCAACATGTATGTATCTGTGTGTGTGTGAGGGACAACAGGTTTTGCATGGCCCAATTTTGATGCAATGTGTGTGTGTATGTGTTAACCCTAGTTGTTTTGTTTTATGTGTGTGTCTGCATGTACACAGTTTCGGCAAGTGTCAGCCATATACTGGAGGTTGTGGGACAGTCACAGACTGTATCTGCCAGGCTGTACAGATCGACATTTCTGGCCATGGACACCCTTCCATGCATTCAACAATATTCCAGTCCTGCACCTGGCAATGTATACACATATATTCTTGGGATCTGTATCACAACCTGTGGATAAACGGGTGTCAGTAATGTTAACCTCATCTGCATAGTATTGTCATTTAATACATGGTTATATGAGCCATACTCATCCTCCAAAGTAATAACCACTGCTGACTGCTGCTGAGATGTACACACAACCGTTTAAAGCTGCTATACTAACATTGTTTGCAATGTCCCTTGTAATACCCAGCAACAAAATAACTGGTCACTACCCAACTATAACCCAGGATCACTACAGCACACAGTATGTGCACTATCACAGAGCCATATACATCCAAGGTGATCACATACAGATAATGCAACACATTCAATAGTGCTAATATCCACATACATATTACAAATATATATATATATATATATATATATATATATATATATATATATATATACACATACACACACACACAGACACACACACAAGGCAGGGCTGGGTGTTGAACATACACCTAACTACCTTATCACACTACAGCATTATGCATTTACAGAATGCGCTACTGAGATTACTGAACACAGCACTCCCAGAGGCATACTTCTAGGTGGGTGACATCATCCGCAAAGGCAAAGACGCCGATAGGGAATGTATGTGTTGTGAGGCATCTAAAAGCATTACTGTGTCCCCAGGCAGCTGGACACACACACACACACACACACACACACACACAACTGGCAGGGCTGGGAGTCGAACATACACCTAACTACCTTATCACACTACAGCATTACCCATTTACAGAACGCGCTACCGAGATTACTGAACACAGCACTCCCAGAGGCATACTTCTAGGTGGGTGACATCATCCGCAAAGGCAAAGACGCCGATAGGGAATGTATGTGTTGTGAGACATCTAAAAGCATTACTGTGTCCCCAGGCAGCTGGAAACACACACACACACACACACAATTGGCAGGGCTGGGAGTCGAACATACACCTAACTACCTTATCACACTACAGCATTACGCATTTACAGAATGCGCTACCGAGATTACTGAACACAGCACTCCCAGAGGCATACTTCTAGGTGGGTGACATCATCCGCAAAGGCAAAGACGCTGATAGGGAATGTTTAGAGAGTGAGCAGTCTGAGAGCATATTACTGTCCCAAGGTAGACGTAGACAAACACACGGCAGTGCTGTGATCGGGGCAACTAAATATCTACAGAGCACTACAACACTACATAGATACGGGATGCGCCACAGGCAGTACACCCTTCGAGACAGCAACCAGTGTGTTCAATGTAGGCATCCATTGTGACATTGAAAATGGACATCTGTTGCCTGGATGACCACCATGGCTATACAGGATGTCAGTGGCCATGCCCACACACTTAGTATCACACATCTGTTTGGAATGTACTGTGTGTCCATCTACACAATGGCATACTGGGCATACTCACACACTTAGCAATTGCAAAGGGCCTTCTGGCATGCACACAGATTCTAATCATGGAAGTGCACAGTTTGGAATGTACTGTGTGTGCATCTACACAACGGCGTACTGGGCATGCTCACACACTTGGCAGTTGCAAAGGCCGTCTTACATGCACACGGATTCTAAACACAGAAGGGCATAGTATGGTATTACTGTCCCCACATACATGAAGGCCACTCACATGTATTGACCAGTACACACTCAGGGGCTATCACAGTTCTCCCAGGTGTAGATCACAGAGGTACACACCACAATCTACAATGTAGCCATCACACATCACCATGTCATTGGACCAGCAATACACAGCCATACATTAACACAACACCATGTGACTCATGACCAGTGGACTGTACATAGGTCTGCAGCAACTGTGCAGACTACACATGTACCGACAGGGTTCCATCATGTGTTATGCATTGCAATACCACCACTGAACATAACCAGGTCGACTCTACACATACCAGGGGCCCTGGGTCTTACACAGCTGTGACAGATGACTGTCGCTCTATACCAATGAACACACATGTTTGGCTATGTCATACATGTAATTGCAGTGGATATATGCATGGACCAAACACACAACACATATGTACATAACATAGCTTTTGCTGTCCTCTGTGCAGACAAGTAGCTACAGCAATCATACGCACACAAATGGAAGGTGGGTCCAAGGCTGTTGAATGCTAACATTACATGAGGTAGCAATGTTGACCGAGGACACATTCCCTCTGTACTAGTTACCCATGACACCCATCATATCATACAACAGTCCATGTGTTATGTATGTCAACACATGCCCACCAATTGCAATCCATACAAACATGGCTACATGACAGGAATGTAGGACCAACAAACATGTACAATCTGTAGTGTGCATGCAGCTACCATGCATGTACAGTAGCTGATGTAAGTAACTCATCTGTGCCTAACTACAACATGCAGCTGCAATGCAGCCCCATCATTGACACTTGTATATGGTGACATACTGACAGTACGGTAGGATGTACAGCAGGTATGGATGGATGTGTGTACATAAAGTGGTGATGCACCTGTGTAGATGGATGTTTGCCAGGGACGGCTCACAGGTGTGTGTCACGCCATCCAACCATGACATGTGCAAACAGTACGCTATGTTACCGTTACTTGATGGTGGAAACATAACACCTACACAGCGGTCAGGTGTTACCGACAGTACGTCACATGACACCTGTAACACTTACATCCTCCCGTGTGCATATAGCAGAACAATTGCCGGAGGTAGCGTTGGTACACATAATGCGGCCAATACAGCTGCATGTCTGTCAGACGTATCATCATATAGCAGGTGTATCATTCACTGTACTGCCATGTGTGTTTGCTTGTGTGACCATATATGCCACATATGGTGTGGAATACAACCCAATTGTCACACACCCCTGTACACTGTTGTAGAGATCTGTACATACTGCAGTGTGGAAAGCATGACGTAGGCAGGTGTGGTGTGTGTATCACACACATCAGCTATCCAAATGTGCACGAAATTTGTGGTCTCCACAGTGTGTGTGTGTGTGTGTGTGTGTGTGTGTGTGTGTGTGTGTGTGTGTGTGTGTGTGTGTATGTAGGTATATATGGCTGTCTGGTGCATGGAGTGAGGGTGTATGCTACCATACAGAACACACAGGATCCCTAACCCCTCATGGTGATGCAGTCCACTACCCTGTTGATGCCATCAGTCTCAGCCGCACTGGCTACCTGTACATGTTCTTTCTCTGTGTCGCATTGTGTGGGTGCACAGTACTGTGAGGGTGATGACCACATAGGCAAGGGTCCTCACCTCAACACTATGGGGTGTGCGTTAAAGTGTTGTTGACCCCACTAGTGTGAGCATGTTCCTGTAATGTGACAGGGTATTTCTGCTACACTTACACAGTGAGGCCTCATGCTATCAAGCGGCCTCTAACATTATCATTGGCCAGACTGCTGTGTACAACCCCTGCACCATGTCAACATACCTGTGATGTGACCTGGTATGGATGTCACGTCTCTGTCACGTCTCTAGCCACTGTAGCCTATTAAACTGCCCACATGCTTCTGGATCAGTATATGTGTGGACATCTGTGGTATGTTAGACTGTTAGACAGTCAGGCTGAGGCTACGTTTAGCATGCTGATATTGCCATATGTGCCTGTGAGTACTCCACAGTTACACATGGGAGACTGCAAACAGTGCTACCTGTAGGCACATGCAAGTAGACCATAAGGAGGGAACCAGGGCATCATTACCAACATACTGTTACTGTTGTTACCATGACACATACTTTGAACATATAACAATGCATGCTAAACCTGTACTACATGGTATGTCTGGTGCGTGTCAACAGTACACAACTAATGTAATATAAACATCTCTCACTATTCTTACACAACTAATGTAAATTACACTTCTCACTATTCTGTTCACCCTGTGCATCAGACCATTTGAGCATGTCCCTGCACCGATGGTGTTGATGACAGGGATGCGGCACAGGCTTCATCATATGCACAAGGTGATAATGTTTGCCAGGGGCATAGGCTGCACCAATGGATGACATCATGTGTGTGGGTAAAGGCCAGTGATATGATTGGACATGTCTGTTCAGTATGCATGTGGTTGTTGTTGTGCCCTACAGATGTCTTTGCTGTGTGCGTGTATGTGTGCACACAGTTCTGCCTTTTGTGAGGCCTACATGGGGTATTATTGACAGCTCCAGATTGTACAGACCAGGTTGTACAGCTCACTGTGTCCGGCCATGGCCACGTGACCTGTGCCTGCCAGGGGTTGCACGGGCACTACGAGGTGGAGGTACAGATTGGCTACTGTCTGACGACACATGTACACTAGAACCGTGTAGTGCCACGTCCACGTGGCCTGCTGTGTCCTGGTGTGGACAGCGCAGCACCGGCTGGACTGCTACTGCTACCGGCACTATGGGAGCAGGCATGTGAAGTGGCACTCTCACATTGACCTGCACTAGGTGGTGTGGCTGTCCTACGTCCACATGGCCTACGCCTCACTCCTACCAGATGTTCCAGCACAGACAGCTCACGCTCGCGGATTGCCATGCCATGGTTAAGGATTCCAACCATGTCACCCAATCACCTGTCAAGATCATCAGCAATCTGCTGTTGAGCATTTGCCAATGCCTGGATGTTGTCATTTAGGGTATGGATAGCATCCCTCTGCAGCCTCTGCCCTTCACTGGTCTGCGTTCAGCACGTGCCTGTGCCGGCATTACAGTCTGGAACATGCATCTGGTGATACCAGCTGCTGAGCTCTGTCCTGCAGGTGCATGTCTGCCAGAGGTCCTCCTACGGAGCAGCACCGGCCACATGCCTGTGTGGCACATCTGCAGTCATTACACTGACACCATGGTGTGTAGACACACCTTCTGTAGCCACCACACATTCCTGTTACACACTAACAGACGCTGACTGTCCTTCCTCTATGGCCACTGGTGATGCGGTATGTGTTGGCAGCAGAACTGTGTGCGGGGAAGAGGGGGACATAGCTGGGATGGCAACCGTTGGCACAGATTCAGCCCCTGACAACCCTGCCTGTGCCTCATGCATATGTTCATCACTGCTAGTATTTGTGGGGACACTAACATCAGATGGACCGCAGGGGGGTAACGCACCTACATCATCTGTGAATGCAAAGAAAGACTCTAAATTACAATAGAGACACACAGACACACACAGAGACACACACACACAGACACACACAGACACACCATGCATGTGATTTGACAGATGGCATGCAGCATGCCTGTGGAACAGCAGAGGGCATGCAGCTCAAACATTAATAGTGTTAGTAAGCATACCTCGATGGGGTGCACACTACAGCAAGCAGGTTTCATATCAGTAGCCATGCAGTTCACACAGTCATGGTAGTATGCATGCATCCCTGTGATACACCATGTGGACCAGAACAGGATAACAGTACACATGGCTGATGTGACCTTGACATGTACTCTGCTGACGTGTGCATTAACATGCATACATGTCTGACACAATGGTGTCCTGACAGATGTACAGTATCGTAATGGGCATCACATTGTGGTGTCTGTATGCCCTACAGATAGAATGCATGTTTAGCAAATGTGCATGAGCATGGAAGGGTAGTGTGAGCCATCTACATTGCTATACAGTGTGAAGTACAGACACTGTGTCATTGCATGGCATCTTGAGGCATCTATATTGCTGTACAATGCATAATATGTACACATTGCATAGCCATAACTGCATGTATACCCATGACATAACTGTGGATTGTGATCCATGATGCTGAGGTGTATACACACCAAACCATGCTGTGTCAGGTGACAGGTCACTGGAGGCCTACAGCTGACGCCCCTGCACAACAACTACAGGGTCTTAGCTGCCTGGCAACCATGTCCACACATAGCGGACATGTCAATTCACCATTTCCCACATGACATTGATGTACCACACACACACACACACACACACACACGAGGTGCACAGCTAACGGTGATGTCCTACAGCAACAAGGGAAATGTACAGTATCTGTGGCCTGATGTGGTGTCAATGTCTGTTAAGCTGTACAGGTGACTACTGTCATGCTATGACACAGTCGTGATGTTCAACTGATCTTATATGGTAGACTTCAGTGACACCTCCACTAGCTGTGCACAGGCTGTTGGGATGTCCAGTGTACCACATCAACTGTATAATCAGTCAACTAAGGCTATAAATGGACCATGTGAGGACAACGTGCAACAGGGTGTATACACATCACATCTAATGTGTGGCTACGTGTCTCTGGCCATCCCCCATGGCCATGTGTGCACATGTGTTGGCCAAATGTGTGTGATGGCCATCTATCTCACATGTCTGTGTTGTCCCATATGACATACACCCATAGATGTCAGATATGTCACCATCCACAGGGCTATGCAGACAATGGGTTGTATGTTTGGTATGTGGGGTATGGGTCATGGGATAGTGTGACAATATTGCAGCCAGAACACTACATGTCTGGGACATGTCAGATGGCACATCACAATGTGTGCACCCAATGCAGGGGCATACAACACAATGGTGACACCTGTTGGCTGCCCATATCACAGCTCACTGTGTGGTACTGTTTACGTACCACACACGTTCCAATTCATACTGCATATGCCTCCATTGTAGAACACCTCCACCACTGTATGCACAGCTGACCACACATGTAGCAATGAGAAATACTGTGGTTTCAAGTTGGTGTATCATTTCGTTTGTATATATTGCACATGGGTGGCCTGTGTGAATGATGGGTGCTGCGACCTGTATATCGTGACTGGAATGAACATCAAGTGTGCAAGTGTTAACTGGCCACATGGCAAATAGATCTATGCTTTAACATGCCTGATACTGATGACAGTCTTACCTGCAACGGACTCACGTCTGTGCAGCACGCCACAGGTACCTGTATAGGGGTGACACAGCAGTATGAACATTATCCATGACTGTATGACAGCCACAGGGTGCACTGTGCATGTTAACACATTTGCCTGTATAATAGCATATAGTATGCACATGTGTGCATACACAGGGTAGCATACTGTAGTATGCAGCATGTGTGTACACATACCTTGCATATGTTGTTACTTTACATAATGTACAGTGACACATGCAACTAAATGGGATACAATAGCCATATGTGCAGTACTGACTTACCAGGCAACTCCGGGCTCATTGGTTGGGAGACACCCACCTCCACGATGGCAGCTAGTGTTTGTGGATGCTGTTCTGAGGGTGTCCATAGACTGGCCAGTAGCTCCTCGGTGTTTGTGAGTGGGGTCTGGGTTGGTGGTCCACCGCCTGTTCCACCTTGTTCCCTGGCAATTGCAGTGGCACGCTGTTTTGCATGTCGTATCAAGTCTGTGCAGTGTCTGTGCACCTGCTGGTAGGTGCGGTTGTGGCCACCCACATCGTTCACCCTCCTGCGAAGATCCTGCCACAGGTCGTCCCGCTTCTGGGCATGCTGTGGCACATGGCTGAACAACACCTCGTAGTTCTCATGGAGGTACGGGATGAGGACATCATCCTCCTGGCGGCTGTACGCTGGAAGGCGTGTACGGGGCATTATCTGTAAGACATAATGATGGTGACAGGTCACAGTTTCAGAGATGTACAGAGATACTACTGCACATACATTTCTATGACATCTAGTACATCTGCACAGTTATCTTTGCAAGTCATCATGACATGGACATGACTGACGTGTTTGTGTCACACACATGTAACACCCGTTGTGCATTGGATATCATCACCATATATGTGTGTCACCTCATTACAGTGTTCATACTCCATGTGAATGCTGTCTTGATGTGGGCATGTCTATTTGCCTGCACTGGTGTTCTTACCTATCTGCACATGCCTGGATGTGTCCACGGTAATGCTGTAGACCTTGATGGTGTGTATATGTCACATATCAACACAGACACAGCCTTAATGGACTTGAGCAGTGACAATGCACACATATGCATGGAAACCTGTACATGCATGTGTTTTGCCATATACATCTACACAGCACTGTACAGCTGTTCAACATCCTGCCACAGATCGCCTGTGTTGCACATGTGATAGACATGCGACAATGATTAGTCGGACGTCATTCGCAGGGATGGTTATGAACCATAGCATGTATGGGCAAGGTTTCCTAGCTGTAACCC